>NC_091979.1:182884677-183184677 GCF_044704955.1 Pristiophorus japonicus | reverse complement strand
GTTACATTGTGTTCTGGGGATACATTGTATGCTAGATTACATTTTGTTCTGGGTTACATTGTGTTCTGGGTTATATTTTGTTTATGGGGCTACATTGTGTTCTGGGGTTACATTGTGTTCTGGGTTACATTGTGATCTGGGGTTACATTGTTTTCTGGGATTACATTGTGTTCTGGGATTATATTGTGTTCTGGGTTACATTGTGTTCTGGGTTACATTGTATTCTGGGATTACATTGTGTTCTGGGGCGACATTGTTTTCTAGGGCTAGATTGTTTTCTGGGATTACATTGTGTTCTGAGATGACATTGTGTTCTGGGTTACATTGTCTTCTGGGTTACATTGTGTTCTAGATTACATTGTGTTCTGGGGCTACATTGTGTTCTGGGGTTACATTGTTTTCTGGGATTACATTGTGTTCTGGGACGACATTGTTTTCTCGGATTACATTGTTTTCTGGAATTACATTGTGTTCTGTGTTACGTTATATTCTGGGGCTACATTGTGTTCTGGGGTTACATTGTTTTCTGGGATAACATTGTGTTCTGGGGCTACATTGTTTTCTGGGATTAAATTGTGTTCTGGGGTACATTGTTTTCCGGAATTACATTGTGTTCTGGGTTACATTGTGTTCCGGGATTACATTGTGTTCTGGATTACACTGTGTTCTGGGATTACATTGTGTTCTGGGGATTCATTGTGTTCTGGGGTTACAATGTATGCTGGATTACATTGTTTTCTGGGATTACATTGTGTTCTGGGATTACATTGTGTTCTGGGATTACATTGTGTTCTGGATTACATTGTGTTCTGGGGTTACATTGTGTTCTGTGGTTACAATGTATGCTGGATTACATTGTTTTCTGGGATTACATTGTGTTCTGGGGTTGCAGTTTATGCTGGATTACATTGTGTTCTGGGTTACATTGTGTTCTGGGTTAAATTGTGTTCCTGGGTTACATTCTGTTCTGGGGTTACATTGTGTTCCCGGGTTACATTGTTCTCTGGGCCACATTGTTTTCTGGGACTACATTTTTTTATGGGATTACATTGTGTTCTGGGTTACATTGTGTTCTGGGATTCCATTGTGTTCTGGATTACACTGTGTTCTGGGGTTACATTGTGTTCTGGGCTTACATTGTATGCTGGATTACATTGTGTTCCAGGTTACATTGTGTTCTGGGGTTACATTGTGTTCTGGGATTACATTGTGTTCTGGGATTACATTGTGTTTTGGGATTACAATGTGTTCTGGGTTACATTGTGTTCTGGGGCTATATTGTGTTCTGCGGCTAGATTGTTTTCTGGGATTACATTGTGTTCTGGGTTACATTGTGTTCTGGGATTACATTGTGTTCTGGGTTACATTGTGTTCCAGATTACACTGTGTTCTGGGGTTAAATTGTGTTCTGGATTACATTGTGTTATGGGGTTACATTGTGTTCTGGGGTTACATTGTGTTCTGGGGTTACATTGTGTTCTGGGATTACAATGTGTTCTGGGTTACATTGTGTTCTGGGGCTACATTGTGTTCTGGGGCTACATTGTTTTCTGGGGTTACATTGTTTTCTGGGATTACATTGTGTTCTGGGTTACATTGTGTTCTGGGATTACATTGTGTTCTGGGGTTACATTGTGTTCTGGATTACACTGTGTTCTGGGGTTGCATTGTATGCTGGATTACATTGTTTTCTGGGATTACATTTTGTTCTGGGGTTACATTGTATGCTGGATGGCATTGTGTTCTGGGTTACATTGTGTTCTGGGGCTACATTGTGTTCTCGGTTACATTGTGTTCCCGGGTTACATTCTGTTCTCAGTTACATTCTGTTCTGGGTTACGTCGTATTCTGGGTTACGTTGTGTTCTGGGTTACGTTGTGTTCTGGGTTACATTGTGTTCTGGGGTTACATTGTGTTCCCAGGTCATATTGTGTTCTCTGTTACATTGTTTTTGTGAGGTTATGTTGCATACTGGGATTTCATTGTGTTCCACGATAACATTGTGTTCTGGGTTACATTGTGATCCAGGGTTACATTGTGTTCTGGAGTTGAATTGTGTTCCTGGTTCACATTGTCATCTGGGTAACATTGTGTTCTGGGTTACATTGTGTTCTGGGGCTAAATTGTGTTCTGGGGCTACATTGTGTTTTGGGTTACTTTGTGTTCTCGGTTACATTGTGTTCTGGGGCTACATTGTGTTCTGGGTTCCATTGTGATCTGGGGCTACATTGTGTTCTGGGGCTACATTGTGTTTTGGGTTACTTTGTGTTCTCGGTTACATTGTGTTCTGGGGCTACATTGTGTTCTGGGGGTTACATTGATTTCTGGGATTACATTGTGTTCTGGGTTACATTGTGTTCTGGGGCTACATTGATTTCTGGGATTACATTGTGTTCTGGATTACATTGTGTTCTGGGATTGCATTGTGTTCTGGGGTTACATTGTGTGCTAGATTACATTGTGTTCTGGGTTACATTGTGTTCTGGGTTACATTGTGTTCCCGGGTTATATTCTGTTCTGGGGTTACATTGTGTTCCCGGGTTACATTCTGTTCTGGGTTACATTGTGTTCCCAGGTTACATTCTTTTCTCAGTTACATTCTGTTCTGGGTTACGTTGTATTCTGGGTTACGTTGTGTTCTGGGATGACATTGTGTTCTGGGGTTACATTTTGTTCCCACGTCATATTGTGTTCTGGTTGACATTGTGTTCCTGGGTTACATTCTGTTCTTGCTTACATTCTGTTCTGGATCACGTTGTGTTCTGGGTTACATTGTTTTCTGGGTTACATTGTGTTCTGGGTTACGTTGTGTTCTGGGTTACATTGTTTTCTGGGTTACATTGTGTTCTGGGTTACATTGTGTTCTGGGGCTACATTGTATGCTGGATTACATTGTGTTCTGGGTTACAATGTGTTCTTGGTTACATTGTGTTTATGGGGCTACATTGTGTTCTGGGGTTAAATTGTGTTCTGGGTTAGATTGTGTTCTGGAATTACATTGTGTTCTGGGGTTACATTGTTTTCTGGGATTACATTGTGTTCTGGGATTACATTGTGTTCTGGGTTACATTGTGTTCTGGGATTACATTGTGTTCTGGGTTACATTGTGTTCTGGGATTATATTGTGTTCTGGGGCTACTTTGTGTTCTGGGGCTAGATTGTTTTCTGGGGCTACATTGTGTTCTGGGGATACATTGTATGCTAGATTACATTTTGTTCTGGGTTACATTGTGTTCTGGGTTACATTGTGTTTATGGGGCTACATTGTGTTCTTGGGTTACATTGTTTTCTGGGATTACATTGTGTTCTCGGATTATATTGTGTTCTGGGTTACATTGTGTTCTGGGTTACATTGTATTCTGGGATTATATTGTGTTCTGGGGCGACATTGTTTTCTAGGGCTAGATTGTTTTCTGAGATTACATTGTGTTCTGGGATGACATTGTGTTCTGGGTTACATTGTGTTCTGGGTTACATTATGTTCTAGATTACATTGTGTTCTGGGGCTACATTGTGTTCTGGGGTTACATTGTTTTCTGGGATTACATTGTGTTCTGGGGCGACATTGTTTTCTCGGATTACATTGTTTTCTGGAATTACATTTTGTTCTGTGTTACGTTATATTCTGGGGCTACATTGTGTTCTGGGGTTACATTGTTTTCTGGGATAACATTGTGTTCTGGGGCTACATTGTTTTCTGGGATTATAGTGTTTTCTGGGATTACATTGTGTTCTGGGTTACATTGTGTTCTGGGATTAAATTGTGTTCTGGGGTACATTGTTTTCCGGAATTACATTGTGTTCTGGGTTACATTGTGTTCCGGGATTACATTGTGTTCTGGATTGCATTGTGTTCTGGGATTACATTGTGTTCTGGGGATTCATTGTGTTCTGGGGTTACAATGTATGCTGGATTACATTGTTTTCTGGGATTACATTGTGTTCTGGGGTTGCAGTGTATGCTGGATTACATTGTGTTCTGGGTTACATTGTGTTCCCGGGTTACATTCTGTTCTGGGTTACATTGTGTTCCCAGGTTACATTCTTTTCTCAGTTACATTCTGTTCTGGGTTACGTTGTATTCTGGGTTACGTTGTGTTCTGGGATGACCTTGTGTTCTGGGGTTACATTTTGTTCCCACGTCATATTGTGTTCTGGTTGACATTGTGTTCCTGGGTTACATTCTGTTCTTGCTTACATTCTGTTCTGGATCACGTTGTGTTCTGGGTTACATTGTTTTCTGGGTTACATTGTGTTCTGGGTTACGTTGTGTTCTGGGTTACATTGTTTTCTGGGTTACATTGTGTTCTGGGTTACATTGTGTTCTGGGGCTACATTGTATGCTGGATTACATTGTGTTCTGGGTTACAATGTGTTCTTGGTTACATTGTGTTTATGGGGCTACATTGTGTTCTGGGGTTAAATTGTGTTCTGGGTTAGATTGTGTTCTGGAATTACATTGTGTTCTGGGGTTACATTGTTTTCTGGGATTACATTGTGTTCTGGGATTACATTGTGTTCTGGGTTACATTGTGTTCTGGGATTACATTGTGTTCTGGGTTACATTGTGTTCTGGGATTATATTGTGTTCTGGGGCTACTTTGTGTTCTGGGGCTAGATTGTTTTCTGGGGCTACATTGTGTTCTGGGGATACATTGTATGCTAGATTACATTTTGTTCTGGGTTACATTGTGTTCTGGGTTACATTGTGTTTATGGGGCTACATTGTGTTCTTGGGTTACATTGTTTTCTGGGATTACATTGTGTTCTCGGATTATATTGTGTTCTGGGTTACATTGTGTTCTGGGTTACATTGTATTCTGGGATTATATTGTGTTCTGGGGCGACATTGTTTTCTAGGGCTAGATTGTTTTCTGGGATTACATTGTGTTCTGGGATGACATTGTGTTCTGGGTTACATTGTGTTGTGGGTTACATTATGTTCTAGATTACATTGTGTTCTGGGGCTACATTGTGTTCTGGGGTTACATTGTTTTCTGGGATTACATTGTGTTCTGGGGCGACATTGTTTTCTCGGATTACATTGTTTTCTGGAATTACATTGTGTTCTGTGTTACGTTATATTCTGGGGCTACATTGTGTTCTGGGGTTACATTGTTTTCTGGGATAACATTGTGTTCTGGGGCTACATTGTTTTCTGGGATTATAGTGTTTTCTGGGATTACATTGTGTTCTGGGTTACATTGTGTTCTGGGATTAAATTGTGTTCTGGGGTACATTGTTTTCCGGAATTACATTGTGTTCTGGGTTACATTGTGTTCCGGGATTACATTGTGTTCTGGATTGCATTGTGTTCTGGGATTACATTGTGTTCTGGGGATTCATTGTGTTCTGGGGTTACAATGTATGCTGGATTAAATTGTTTTCTGGGATTACATTGTGTTCTGGGGTTGCAGTGTATGCTGGATTACATTGTGTTCTGGGTTACATTGTGTTCTGGATTACATTGTGTTCTGGGGTTGCATTGTGTTCTGGGGTTACATTGTGTTCTGGGGCTACTTTGTGTTCTGCGGCTAGATTGTTTTCTGGGGCTACATTGTGTTCTGGGGATACATTGTATGCTGGATTACATTGTGTTCTGGGTTACATTGTGTTCTGGGTTACATTGTGTTTATGGGGCTAAATTGTGTTCTGGGGTTACATTGTGATCTGGAGTTACATTGTTTTCTGGGATTACATTGTGTTCTGGGATTATATTGTGTTCTGGGTTACACTGTGTTCTGGGATTACATTGTCTTCTGGGATTGCATTGTGTTCTGGGGTTACATTGTCTGCTGGATTACATTGTGTTCTGGGTTACATTGTGTTCCCAGGTTACATTGTGTTCCCGGGTTATATTCTGTTCTGGGGTTACATTGTGTTCCCGGGTTACATTCTGTTCTGGGTTACATTGTGTTCCCAGGTTACATTCTTTTCTCAGTTACATTCTGTTCTGGCTTACGTTGTATTCTGGGTTGCGTTGTGTTCTGGGATGACATTGTGTTCTGGGGTTACATTTTGTTCCCAGGTCATATTGTGTTCTGGGTTATATTGTGTTCCTGGGTTACATTCTGTTCTCGGTTACATTCTGTTCTGGGTTACGTTGTGTTCTCGGTTACGTTGTGTTCTGGTTTACATTGTTTTCTGGGTTACATTGTTTTCTGGGTTACATTGTGTTCTGGGGCTACATTGTGTTCTGGGGTTACATTCTATGCTCGATTACATTGTTTTCTGGGATTACATTGTGTTCTGGTGTTATAGTGTATGCTGGATTACATTGTGTTCTGGGTTACATTTTGTTCCGGGTTACATTTGGTTCCTGGGTTACATTCTGTTCTGGGGTTACATTGTGTTCCCGGGTTACATTGTGTTCTGGGTTACATTGTGTTCCTGGGTTACATTCTGTTCTCAGTTACATTCTGTTCTGGGTAACGTTGTATTCTGGGTTACGTTGTGTTCTGGGATAATATTGTGTTTACAGGTCAAATTGTGTTCTGGGTGACATTGTGTTCCTGGGTTACATTCTGTTCTTGCTTACATTCTGTTCTGGGTTATGTTGTGTTCTGGGTTGCATTGTTTTCTGGGTTACATTGTGTTCTGGGTTACGTTGTGTTCTGGGTTACATTGTTTTCTGGGTTACATTGTTTTCTGGGTTACATTGTGCTCTGGGGCTACATTGTATGCTGGATTACATTGTGTTCTGGGATTACATTGTGTTCTGGATTACATTGTGTTCTGGGGTTACATTGTGTTCTGGGGTTACATTGTATGCTGGAATACATTGTGTTCTGGGTTACATTGTGTTCTGGGTTACATTGTGTTCTGGGGTTACATTGTGTTCTGGGGCTACATTGTGTTCTGGGGTTACATTGTATGCTGGATTACATTGTGTTCTGGGTTTACATTGTGTTCTGGGGTTACATTGAGTTCTGGGGTTACACTGTTTTCTGGGGTTACATTGTATGCTGGAATACATTGCGTTCTGGGTTACATTGTGTTCTGGGTTATATTGTTTTCTGGGGTTAGATTCTGTTCTGGGTAACGTTGTATTCTGGGTTACGTTGTGTTCTGGGATAATATTGTGTTTACAGGTCAAATTGTGTTCTGGGTGACATTGTGTTCCTGGGTTACATTCTGTTCTTGCTTACATTCTGTTCTGGGTTATGTTGTGTTCTGGGTTACATTGTTTTCTGGGTTACATTGTGTTCTGGGTTACGTTGTGTTCTGGGTTACATTGTTTTCTGGGTTACATTGTTTTCTGGGTTACATTGTGCTCTGGGGCTACATTGTATGCTGGATTACATTGTGTTCTGGGATTACATTGTGTTCTGGATTACATTGTGTTCTGGGGTTACATTGTGTTCTGGGGTTACATTGTATGCTGGAATACATTGTGTTCTGGGTTACATTGTGTTCTGGGTTACATTGTGTTCTGGGGTTACATTGTGTTCTGGGGCTACATTGTGTTCTGGGGTTACATTGTATGCTGGATTACATTGTGTTCTGGGTTTACATTGTGTTCTGGGGTTACATTGAGTTCTGGGGTTACACTGTTTTCTGGGGTTACATTGTATGCTGGAATACATTGCGTTCTGGGTTACATTGTGTTCTGGGTTATATTGTTTTCTGGGGTTAGATTGTGTTCTGGGTTACGTTGTATTCTGGGTTACGTTGTGTTCTGGGATAATATTGTGTTTACAGGTCAAAATGTGTTCTGGGTGACATTGTGTTCCTGGGTTACATTCTGTTCTTGCTTACATTCTGTTCTGGGTTATGTTGTGTTCTGGGTTACATTGTGTTCTGGGTTACATTGTGTTCTGGGTTACATTGTGTTCCTAGGTTACATTGCTTTCTGGGTTACATTGTGTTCTGGGTTACATTGTGTTCTGGGGCTACATTGTATGCTGGATTACATTGTGTTCTGGGATTACATTGTGTTCTGGGTTACATTGTATTCTTGTTTACACTGTGTTCTGGGATTACATTGTGTTCTGAATTACATTGTGTTCTGGGGTTACATTGTGTTCTGGGGTTACATTGTATGCTGGAATACATTGTGTTCTGGGTTACATTGTGTTCTGGGTTACATTGTGTTCTGGGGCTACATTGTGTTCTGGGGCTACATTGTGTTCCGGGGTTACATTGTGTTCTGGGCTACATTGTGTTTTGGGATTACATTGTTTTCTGGATTACATTGTGTTCTCGATTACATTGTGTTCTGGGATTACATTGAGTTCTGGGGTTACATTGTGTTCTGGGGTTACTTTGTATGCTGGAATACATTGTGTTCTGGGTTACATTGTGTTCTGGGTTATATTGTGATCTGGGTTACATTGTGTTCTGGGGCTGCATTGTGTTCTGGGGCTAGATTGTTTTCTGGGATTACATTGTGTTCTGGGCTACATTGTGTTCTGGGATTACATTGTTTTCTGGATTACATTGTGTTCTCGATTACATTGTGTTCTGGGATTACATTGAGTTCTGGGGTTACATTGTGTTCTGGGGTTACTTTGTATGCTGGAATACATTGTGTTCTGGGTTACATTGTGTTCTGGGTTATATTGTTTTCTCGGGTTAGATTGTGTTCTGGGTTACGTTGTATTCTGGGTTACGTTGTGTTCTGGGATAATATTGTGTTTACAGGTCAAATTGTGTTCTGGGTAACATTGTGTTCCTGGGTTACATTCTGTTCTTGCTTACATTCTGTTCTGGGTTATGTTGTGTTCTTGGTTACATTGTTTTCTGGGTTACATTGTGTTCTGGGTTACATTGTTTTCTGGGTTACATTGTGTTCTGGGTTACATTGTGTTCTGGGGCTACATTGTATGCTGGATTACATTGTGTTCTGGGATTATATTGTGTTCTGGGTTACATTGTATTCTAGATTATACTGTGTTCTGGGACTACATTGTGTTCTGGATTACATTGTGTTCTGGGGCTACATTGTGTTCTGGGGCGACATTATTTTCTAGGGCTAGATTGTTTTCTGGGATTACATTGTGTTCTGGGATGACATTGTGTTCTGGGGTTACATTGTTTTCTGGGATTACATTGTGTTCTGGGGCGACATTGTTTTCTCGGATTACATTGTTTTCTGGAATTACATTGTGTTCTGTGTTGCGTTATATTCTGGGGCTACATTGTGTTCTGGGTTACATTGTATTCTGGGATTACATTGTGTTCTGGGGCAACATTGTTTCCTAGGGCTAGATTGTTTTCTGGGATTACATTGTGTTCTGGGATGACATTGTGTTCTGGGGTAACATTGTTTTCTGGGATTACATTGTGTTCTGGGGCGACATTGTTTTCTCGGATTACATTGTTTTCTGGAATTACATTGTGTTCTGTGTTGCGTTATATTCTGGGGCTACATTGTGTTCTGGGTTACATTGTATTCTGGGATTACATTGTGTTCTGGGGCAACATTGTTTCCTAGGGCTAGATTGTTTTCTGGGATTACATTGTGTTCTGGGATGACATTGTGTTCTGGGGTTACATTGTGTTCTGGGTTACATTGTGTTCTGGGGCTACATTGTATGCTGGATTACATTGTGTTCTGGGATTATATTGTGTTCTGGGTTACATTGTATTCTAGATTATACTGTGTTCTGGGATTACATTGTGTTCTGGATTACATTGTGTTCTGGGGCTACATTGTGTTCTGGAACGACATTATTTTCTAGGGCTAGATTGTTTTCTGGGATTACATTGTGTTCTGGGATGACATTGTGTTCTGGGGTTACATTGTTTTCTGGGATTACATTGTGTTCTGGGGCGACATTGTTTCCTTGGATTACATTGTTTTCTGGAATTACATTGTGTTCTGTGTTGCGTTATATTCTGGGGCTACATTGTGTTCTGGGTTACATTGTATTCTGGGATTACATTGTGTTCTGGGGCAACATTGTTTCCTAGGGCTAGATTGTTTTCTGGGATTACATTGTGTTCTGGGATGACATTGTGTTCTGGGGTTACATTGTTTTCTGGGATTACATTGTGTTCTGGAGCGACATTGTTTTCTCGGATTACATTGTTTTCTGGAATTACATTGTGTTCTGTGTTACGTTATATTCTGGGGCTACATTGTGTTCTGGGGTTACATTGTTTTCTGGGATAACATTGTGTTCTGGGGCTACATTGTTTTCTGGGATTATAGTGTTTTCTGGGATTACATTGTGTTCTGGGTTACATTGTGTTCTGGGATTAAATTGTGTTCTGGGGTACATTGTTTTCCGGAATTACATTGTGTTCTGGGTTACATTGTGTTCCGGATTACATTGTGTTCTGGATTACACTGTGTTCTGGGATTACATTGTGTTCTGGGGATTCATTGTGTTCTGGGGTTACAATGTATGCTGGATTACATTGTTTTCTGGGATTACATTGTGTTCTGGGGTTGCAGTGTATGCTGGATTACATTGTGTTCTGGGTTACATTGTGTTCTGGGTTACATTGTGATCCTGGGTTACATTCTGTTCTGGGGTTACATTGTGTTCCCGGGTTACATTGTGCTCGGGGCTACATTGTTTTCTGGGACTACATTGTTTTCTGGGATTACATTGTGTTGTGGGTTACATTGTGTTCTGGGATTCCATTGTGTTCTGGGGTACATTGTTTTCCCTATTTACATTGTGTTCTGAGTTACATTGTGTTCTGGGATTAAATTGTGTTTTGGGGTACATTGTTTTCCGGAATTACATTGTGTTCTGGATTGCATTGTGTTCTGGGGTTGCATTGTGTTCTGGGGTTACATTGTGTTCTGGGGCTACTTTATGTTCTGCGGCTAGATTGTTTCTGGGGCTACATTGTGTTCTGGGGATACATTGTATGCTGGATTACAATGTGTTCTGGGTTACATTGTGTTCTGGGTTACATTGTGTTTATGGGGCTAAATTGTGTTCTGGCGTTACATTGTGATCTGGAGTTACATTGTTTTCTGGGATTACATTGTGTCCTGGGATTATATTGTGTTCTGGGTTACACTGTGTTCTGGGATTACATTGTGTTCTGGATTTCACTGTGTTCTGGGATTACATTGTATTCTGGATTACATTGTGTTCTGGAATTGCATTGTGTTCTGGGGTTACACTGTGTGCTGGATTACATTGTGTTCTGGCTTACATTGTGTTCTGGGTTACATTGTGTTCCCGGGTTATATTCTGTTCTGGGGTTACATTGTGTTCCCGGGTTACATTCTGTTCTGGGTTACATGGTGTTCCCAGGTTACATTCTTTTCTCAGTTACATTCTGTTCTGGATTACGTTGTATTCTGGGTTACGTTGTGTTCTGGGATGACATTGTGTTCTGGGGTTACATTTCGTTCCCAGGTCATATTGTGTTCTGTGTTATATTGTGTTCCTGGGTTACATTCTGTTCTCGGTTACATTCTGTTCTGGGTTACGTTGTGTTCTCGGTTACGTTGTGTTCTGGTTTACATTGTTTTCTGGGTTACATTGTTTTCTGGGTTACATTGTGTTCTGGGGCTACATTGTGTTCTGGGGTTACATTGTATGCTGGATTACATTGTTTTCTGGGATTACATTGTGTTCTGGGGTTACAGTGTATGCTGGATTACATTGTGTTCTGGATTACATTGTGTTCTGGGTTACATTGTGTTCCTGGGTTACATTCTGTTCTGGGGTTACATTGTGTTCCCGGGTTACATTGTGCTCTGGGTTACATTGTGTTCCCGGGTTACATTATGTTCTTAGTTACATTCTGTTCTGGGTTACGTTGTATTCTGGGTTACGTTGTGTTCTGGGTTATGTTGTGTTCTGGGATAATATTGTGTTTACAGGTCAAATTGTGTTCTGGGTGACATTGTGTTCCTGGGTTACATTCTGTTCTTGCTTACATTCTGTTCTGGGTCACGTTGTGTTCTGGGTTACATTGTTTTCTGGGTTACATTGTGTTCTGGGTTACGTTGTGTTCTGGGTTACATTGTTTTCTGGGTTACATTGTGTTCTGGGTTACATTGTGTTCTGGGGCTACATTGTATGCTGGATTACATAGTGTTCTGGGTTATATTGGGTTCTACGTTACATTGTGTTTATGGGGCTACATTGTGTTCTGGGGTTAAATTGTGTTCTGGGTTACATTGTGTTCTGGGATTACATTGTGTTCTGGGTTACATTTTGTTCTGGGATTATATTGTGTTCTGGGGCTACTTTGTGTTCTGGGGCTAGATTGTTTTCTGGGATTACATTGTGTTCTGGGATGACATTGTGTTCTGGGTTACATTGTGTTCTGGGTTACATTGTGTTCTAGATTACATTGTGTTCTGGGGATACATTGTATGCTAGATTACATTTTGTTCTGGGTTACATTGTGTTCTGGGTTATATTTTGTTTATGGGGCTACATTGTGTTCTGGGGTTACATTGTGTTCTGGGTTACATTGTGATCTGGGGTTACATTGTTTTCTGGGATTACATTGTGTTCTGGGATTATATTGTGTTCTGGGTTACATTGTGTTCTGGGTTACATTGTATTCTGGGATTACATTGTGTTCTGGGGCGACATTGTTTTCTAGGGCTAGATTGTTTTCTGGGATTACATTGTGTTCTGGGATGACATTGTGTTCTGGGTTACATTGTCTTCTGGGTTACATTGTGTTCTAGATTACATTGTGTTCTGGGGCTACATTGTGTTCTGGGGTTACATTGTTTTCTGGGATTACATTGTGTTCTGGGACGACATTGTTTTCTCGGATTACATTGTTTTCTGGAATTACATTGTGTTCTGTGTTACGTTATATTCTGGGGCTACATTGTGTTCTGGGGTTACATTGTTTTCTGGGATAACATTGTGTTCTGGGGCTACATTGTTTTCTGGGATTAAATTGTGTTCTGGGGTACATTGTTTTCCGGAATTACATTGTGTTCTGGGTTACATTGTGTTCCGGGATTACATTGTGTTCTGGATTACACTGTGTTCTGGGATTACATTGTGTTCTGGGGATTCATTGTGTTCTGGGGTTACAATGTATGCTGGATTACATTGTTTTCTGGGATTACATTGTGTTCTGGGATTACATTGTGTTCTGGGATTACATTGTGTACTGGATTACATTGTGTTCTGGGGTTACATTGTGTTCTGTGGTTACAATGTATGCTGGATTACATTGTTTTCTGGGATTACATTGTGTTCTGGGGTTGCAGTTTATGCTGGATTACATTGTGTTCTGGGTTACATTGTGTTCTGGGTTAAATTGTGTTCCTGGGTTACATTCTGTTCTGGGGTTACATTGTGTTCCCGGGTTACATTGTTCTCTGGGCCACATTGTTTTCTGGGACTACATTTTTTTATGGGATTACATTGTGTTCTGGGTTACATTGTGTTCTGGGATTTCATTGTGTTCTGGATTACACTGTGTTCTGGGGTTACATTGTGTTCTGGGCTTACATTGTATGCTGGATTACATTGTGTTCCAGGTTACATTGTGTTCTGGGGTTACATTGTGTTCTGGGATTACATTGTGTTCTGGGATTACATTGTGTTTTGGGATTACAATGTGTTCTGGGTTACATTGTGTTCTGGGGCTATATTGTGTTCTGCGGCTAGATTGTTTTCTGGGATTACATTGTGTTCTGGGTTACATTGTGTTCTGGGATGACATTGTGTTCTGGGTTACATTGTCTTCTGGGTTACATTGTGTTCTAGATTACATTGTGTTCTGGGGCTACATTGTGTTCTGGGGTTACATTGTTTTCTGGGATTACATTGTGTTCTGGGACGACATTGTTTTCTCGGATTACATTGTTTTCTGGAATTACATTGTGTTCTGTGTTACGTTATATTCTGGGGCTACATTGTGTTCTGGGGTTACATTGTTTTCTGGGATAACATTGTGTTCTGGGGCTACATTGTTTTCTGGGATTAAATTGTGTTCTGGGGTACATTGTTTTCCGGAATTACATTGTGTTCTGGGTTACATTGTGTTCCGGGATTACATTGTGTTCTGGATTACACTGTGTTCTGGGATTACATTGTGTTCTGGTGATTCATTGTGTTCTGGGGTTACAATGTATGCTGGATTACATTGTTTTCTGGGATTACATTGTGTTCTGGGATTACATTGTGTTCTGGGATTACATTGTGTACTGGATTACATTGTGTTCTGGGGTTACATTGTGTTCTGTGGTTACAATGTATGCTGGATTACATTGTTTTCTGGGATTACATTGTGTTCTGGGGTTGCAGTTTATGCTGGATTACATTGTGTTCTGGGTTACATTGTGTTCTGGGTTAAATTGTGTTCCTGGGTTACATTCTGTTCTGGGGTTACATTGTGTTCCCGGGTTACATTGTTCTCTGGGCCACATTGTTTTCTGGGACTACATTTTTTTATGGGATTACATTGTGTTCTGGGTTACATTGTGTTCTGGGATTTCATTGTGTTCTGGATTACACTGTGTTCTGGGGTTACATTGTGTTCTGGGCTTACATTGTATGCTGGATTACATTGTGTTCCAGGTTACATTGTGTTCTGGGGTTACATTGTGTTCTGGGATTACATTGTGTTCTGGGATTACATTGTGTTTTGGGATTACAATGTGTTCTGGGTTACATTGTGTTCTGGGGCTATATTGTGTTCTGCGGCTAGATTGTTTTCTGGGATTACATTGTGTTCTGGGTTACATTGTGTTCTGGGATTACATTGTGTTCTGGGTTACATTGTGTTCCAGATTACACTGTGTTCTGGGGTTAAATTGTGTTCTGGATTACATTGTGTTATGGGGTTACATTGTGTTCTGGGGTTACATTGTGTTCTGGGGTTACATTGTGTTCTGGGATTACAATGTGTTCTGGGTTACATTGTGTTCTGGGGCTACATTGTGTTCTGGGGCTACATTGTTTTCTGGGGTTACATTGTTTTCTGGGATTACATTGTGTTCTGGGTTACATTGTGTTCTGGGATTACATTGTGTTCTGGGGTTACATTGTGTTCTGGATTACACTGTGTTCTGGGGTTGCATTGTATGCTGGATTACATTGTTTTCTGGGATTACATTTTGTTCTGGGGTTACATTGTATGCTGGATGGCATTGTGTTCTGGGTTACATTGTGTTCTGGGGCTACATTGTGTTCTCGGTTACATTGTGTTCCCGGGTTACATTCTGTTCTCAGTTACATTCTGTTCTGGGTTACGTCGTATTCTGGGTTACGTTGTGTTCTGGGTTACGTTGTGTTCTGGGTTACATTGTGTTCTGGGGTTACATTGTGTTCCCAGGTCATATTGTGTTCTCTGTTACATTGTTTTTGTGAGGTTATGTTGCATACTGGGATTTCATTGTGTTCCACGATAACATTGTGTTCTGGGTTACATTGTGATCCAGGGTTACATTGTGTTCTGGAGTTGAATTGTGTTCCTGGTTCACATTGTCATCTGGGTAACATTGTGTTCTGGGTTACATTGTGTTCTGAGGCTAAATTGTGTTCTGGGGCTACATTGTGTTTTGGGTTACTTTGTGTTCTCGGTTACATTGTGTTCTGGGGCTACATTGTGTTCTGGGTTCCATTGTGATCTGGGGCTACATTGTGTTCTGGGGCTACATTGTGTTTTGGGTTACTTTGTGTTCTCGGTTACATTGTGTTCTGGGGCTACATTGTGTTCTGGGGGTTACATTGATTTCTGGGATTACATTGTGTTCTGGATTACATTGTGTTCTTGGATTACATTGTGTTCTGGGTTATATTGTGTTCTGGGATTGCATTGTGTTCTGGGTTACATTGTGTTCTCGGATTACATTGTGTTCTGGGGCCACATTGTGTTCTGGGTAACATTGTGTTCTGCGTTACATTGTCTTCTGGTGCTACATTGTGTTCGGGGGTTACATTGTGTTCTGGGTTACATTGTGTTCTGGGTTACATTGTGTTCTGGGGCTACATTGTGTTCTGGGGCTACATTGTTTTCTGGGGGTTACATTGATTTCTGGGATTACATTGTGTTCTGGATTACATTGTGTTCTTGGATTACATTGTGTTCTGGGTTATATTGTGTTCTGGGATTACATTGTGTTCTGGGTTACATTGTGTTCTCGGATTACATTGTGTTCTGGGGCCACATTGTGTTCTGGGCAACATTGTGTTCTGCGTTACATTGTCTTCTGGGGCTACATTGTGTTCGGGGGTTACATTGTGTTCTGGGTTACATTGTGTTCTGGGTTACATTGTGGTCTGGGGCTACATTGTGTTCTGGGGCTTCATTGTTTTCTGGGATTACATTGTTTTCTGGGATTACATTGTGTTCTGGGTTACATTGTGTTCTGGGATTATATTGTGTTCTGGGGTTGCATTGTGTTCTGGATTACACTGTGTTCTGGGGTTACATTGTGTTCTGGATTACATTGTGTTCTGGGGTTACATTGTGTTCTGGGGTTACATTGTATGCCGGATTACATTGTTTTCTGGGATTACATTGTGTTCTGGGGTTACAGTGTATGCTGGATTACATTGTGTTCTGGGTTACATTGTGTTCTGGGTTACATTGTGTTCCCGGGTTACATTCTGTTCTGGGTTTACATTGTGTTCCCGGGTTACATTGTGTTCAGGGTTACATTGTGTTCCCGGGTTACATTCTGTTCTCTGTTACATTCTGTTCTGGGTTACGTCGTATTCTGGGTTACGTTGTGTTCTGGGTTACGTTGTGTTCTGGGGTTACATTGTGTTCCCAGGTCATATTGTGTTCTGGGTTACATTCTGTTCCCGGGTTACATTCTGTTCCCGGTTACATTCTGTTCTCGGTTACGTTGTGTTCTGGGTTATGTTGTGTTCTGGGTTACATTGTGTTCTGGGGTTACATTGTGTTCCCAGGTCATATTGTGTTCTCGGTTACATTGTTTTTGTGAGGTTATGTTGCATACTGGGATTTCATTGTGTTCCACGATAACATTGTGTTCTGGGTTACATTGTGATCCAGGGTTACATTGTGTTCTGGAGTTGAATTGTGTTCCTGGTTCACATTGTGATCTGGGTAACATTGTGTTCTGGGTTACTTTGTGTTCTGGGGCTAAATTGTGTTCTGGGGCTACATTGTGTTTTGGGTTACTTTGTGTTCTCGGTTACATTGTGTTCTGGGGCTACATTGTGTTCTGGGTTCGATTGTGATCTGGGGCTACATTGTGTTCTGGGGCTACATTGTGTTTTGGTTTACTTTGTGTTCTCGGTTACATTGTGTTCTGGGGTTACATTGTTTTCTGGGATTACATTGTGTTCTGGGTTACATTGTGTTCTTGGATTACATTGTATTCTGGATTATATTGTGTTCTGGGATTACATTGTGTTCTGGGTTACATTGTTTTCTCGGATTACATTGTGTTCTGGGGCCACATTGTGTTCTGGGGTTGCATTGTTTTCTGGGATTACATTGTGTTCTGGGGCGACATTGTTTTCTGGGATTACATTGTTTTCTGGGATTACATTGTGTTCTAGGATTACTTTGTGTTCTGGCGTTACATTGTTTTCTGGGATTACATTGTGTACTGGGTTACATTGTGTTCTGGGATTACATTGAGTTCTGGGGTTACATTGTGCTCTGGATTAAACTGTGGTCTGGGGTTACATTGTGTTCTGGATTACATTGTGTTCTGGGGTTACATTGTGTTCTGTGGTTACATTGTATGCTGGATTACATTGTTTTCTGGGATTACATTGTGTTCTGGGGTTGCATTATAAAATGGATTACATTGTGTTCTGGGTTACATTGTGTTCTGGGGCTACATTGTGTTCTTGGTTACATTGTGTTCTGGGTTACATTGTGTTCCCGGGTTACATTGTGTTCTGGGTTACATTGTGTTCCTGGGTTACATTGGGCTCTGGGTTACATTGTGTTCCCGGGTTACATTCTGTTCTCAATTACATTCTGTTCTGGGTTACGTTGTATTCTAGGTTACGTTGTGTTCTGGGTTACGTTATGTTCTGGGATTACATTGTGTTCCCAGGTCATATTGTGTTCTGGGTTACATTGTGTTCCTGGGTTACATTCTGTTCTCGGTTACATTCTGTTCTGGGTTTCGTTGCGTTCTGGGTTACGTTGTGTTCTGGTTTATGTTGTGTTCTGGGTTACGTTGTGTTCTGGGGTTACATTGTGTTCCCAGATCATATTGTGTTCTCGGTTACATTGTTTTTGTGAGGTTATGTTGCATACTGGGATTTCATTGTGTTCCACGATAACATTGTGTTCTGGGTTACATTGTGATCCAGGGTTACATTGTGTTCTGGAGTTGAATTGTGTTCCTGGTTCACATTGTGATCTGGGTAACATTGTGTTCTGGGTTACATTGTGTTCTGGGGCAACATTGTGTTCTGGGTTCCATTGTGATCTGGGACTACATTATGTTCTGGGGCTACATTGTGTTTTGGGTTACTTTGTGTTCTCGGTTACATTGTGTTCTGGGGCTACATTGTGTTCTGGGGGTTACATTGTTTTCTGGGATTACATTGTGTTCTGGGTTACATTGTGTTCTTGGATTACATTGTGTTCTGGGTTATATTGTGTTCTGGGATTACATTGTGTTCTGGGTTACATTGTGTTCTCGGATTACATTGTGTTCTGGGGCCACATTGTGTTCTGGGTAACATTGTGTTCTGCGTTACATTGTCTTCTGGGGCTACATTGTGTTCGGGGGTTACATTGTGTTCTGGGGCTAGATTGTTTTCTGGGATTACATTGTGTTCTGGGCTACATTGTGTTCTGGGATTACATTGTTTTCTGGATTACATTGTGTTCTCGATTACATTGTGTTCTGGGGTTACATTGAGTTCTGGGGTTACATTGTGTTCTGGGGTTACATTGTATGCTGGAATGCATTGTGTTCTGGGTTACATTGTGTTCTGGGTTATATTGTTTTCTGGGGTTAGATTGTGTTCTGGGTTACGTTGTATTCTGGGTTACATTGTGTTCTGGGATAATATTGTGTTTACAGGTCAAATTGTGTTCTGGGTAACATTGTGTTCCTGGGTTACATTCTGTTCTTGCTTACATTCTGTTCTGGGTTATGTTGTGTTCTGGGTTACATTGTGTTCTGGGTTACATTGTGTTCTGGGTTACGTTGTGTTCTGGGTTACATTGTTTTCTGGTTTACATTGTGTTCTGGGTTACATTGTGTTCTGGGGCTACATTGTATGCTGGATTACATTGTGTTCTGGGATTACATTGTGTTCTGGGTTAGTTGTAGGAGGTAGACACCTTTAGAATATAGCAGAATACTAGGCATTAGGCACCTGCTAGATATATCAAAACTCACATAAGCTTAAAATGGACACACACATAAAATGGCTGCCCAGGCATGATGGGAAATCAGATAGTCAAGCTGTGAACTGTTGAACGTTCAATGACCAAGCAATAACCCTGTGAGGCCCACTGTAGGAATGCCTGGGATGCGGGAAGACAGAGATAAGAAGGAAACCATCTCCTGTGAACAAGGTCATAAACCAATTAATTCCCCAGGAAGAAAGATAAGAGGGAAACCATCTCCTGTAAACAAGGTTATAAACCAATTATTTCTCCCAGATGAAAGAACTAGGGAGAGAACCTATAAAGTCATCGATCAGCCCAAGCTGACAATAACCGAACATATGGTTCCCGGGATAATAGGGGAATTCTATTGGGTTAAAAGAACCTATATGTAATCTATAATCGTTGTGATTGGCTTGTGTCCAGCCGTGATGGGCTGTGTAGCTGTAGTAAACTGTTTTGTAACTGTTGTGAAACATATAAAGGTGCATGTAACCCTTTGTTCTGTGGAGAGAAACCTGGATACGGTCCTGTGTGTTTCCTCCCCGCTGAGCGTTATTAAAGGCCGCCAGGCATTGGAACCGACTCTGAGTGTTGAGTGATTCTTCAGAGAAAACACTAACGCTAACAATGGCGTAGTCGACGGGATTTCCCGGAGTCGCTGGATGCCCTTGGAAAAAACCCGGGTGAGTATAAAAAACAATTTTTAAGTATGAAGGGTGCGGAAGGTGGAAGCTGGTTGATCGACATGAGGAGACGGTCTAATGTCTCAAACGCCTAGCCTGAGCCTGAATTAAGAGGACTTTTGTCCCACGTGACGGCCAGGAACCAAGTAGGCGTAGGGAACACACTTAGACCGTGGGATCGTGATACCGAGAGACATCTTCCGGACCCAGTAGTGTAATTTGAAATACCCCGGGGTAGAACCAAGCGGTGTACAGCGGCTAACGGAATCCAAACCTGTGAACAGGGTCGGACCAACGGGCTGAGCGGTGGTAGGTAGTCGTTAAGGATACGTAGAGCACTGCGGGAATTGCTTAAACGCGTTTTTAAGAATTGTATAAGTTTGTGTAACAGCAGAACTTGTGACCTGACAGTAGCCAAGAGACAGTTTACTACAAGTCGCGCTAGAAAGAAAGAGGACCTCTGAGAGTAGATTCCTAATGGTACTAGTCCTACCCAGGAATGGCCATGAAAACAAGTAAACTCGAGTGGGGACCAGAAGGGTCGCTTACCCGCCACCTGGCGGAAAAACAAAAGAAGCTAATTGAAAAAATGATTAAAGCAGGGTGGAATCCTCAGGAACTAGTTATGTGAGGAATTATTTAGATAAAACTACGAATTCCCTGAAAGGTCATGGATCCAAAAATAGAGCCGGCCAAAACAAGAAGAGAGACTGTTGTAAGTGTATGATCGTTGAGTGAGAAGTGTCTGTGTGATTTTTGACTGCAGAATGAATTTTTTTATGTTTTCATGTTCCGAAAGCCTGGTTGGAAGAGGAATGCAAGTGTCTGTTTATTTTAGAAACAGAGTGAAAGTCTTTTTTTAACCCTTTGTAATGTTGTCCTGTATGTGGGAAGTTTTAAGACATTTAAGTTAGAAACGCAGGTGTGGATTTATTCGGATGATAAGTTACGGAGCTAGGAAAATAAACAAATAAAGAATAGGTTTGTTGAGCAAAATATTTATTTGACATGCTCACTTACTTGCCGAAAGAAAACATGCAATGATTGATTGGGTTGAAAGACATAAATTTAGTCTCGGAATGAGATAAAGAATGCTTTAAAAAAAAAGAGCTTCTAAAAAAAAAGTTTTAAATAAAGATTGAAATTACAAAGTTTGAATTGGGATTTTGAGATATTCAGAGAAGGCACAGGAAATACTGAGGTGGATTTAAAAAAAAAAGAAAAAGATTAAATTAAATCTGATCAGGTCAAACACCTGGGCAAGTGGCGAGCTATCTGCGAAGGTGTAAAAGGAACTTTTGGAAAATGTTAAAAAACAGCAAGCTTTAGTAACGACTTTGAAACTGGAGCATTTTGAGATAACGAAAGGCAGCACTCAAACTCTCAAAGCTGGACTCCATTCCAGTTATGGAGAAAAAGAAAAAGATAAAGACGCCACTTTGAAAGTAAACAAATGATTTTAAATTAACAACTTTATGGAGTTACGAACCCTCCGTGTAAAATACAAAACCTAATTTGAAGAAAGGAAAAAAAAGATGTAACGGACTAATTGGAAAAAGACATAACTTACTAAATACAAGTTGATGTTTGCTGTAAAAAAGATATTGGTTTAATTAGAAGAGAAAAAAAAAATTGGAATAAGTAAAAAACACTCTACATGGATTCGAATTTTCAATTATGAAAAAGTTTCAATGCAGTTTGAAAAGATTTCCAAAATGGACAGTGTTTATCAAAAATGTCCCGAACAGTCTAAACAAGCAGGAGGGTTTTGAAGATAACGAGGAGAAAGAGAGAAATAAAAAAAAAACAGAATTGAATTTCAGTAAACAAAATTGCTATTGTATGTGTGGTCTTGTTTTAAAACAATTTAAAAAAAAATTCTTTGGCAAGTACTTGAATTAGAAGTTAAGAAAACATTGGAGTTTACTCTAATGATTTATGCTGTTTTTAACGAATTCTTAATTTCGAAGCCAGTTTTGAAGGCACAAAGACTTTTTTTTTTTCAGATGATTACGTGAAGTCACGTAATGACATCAGGTCTTCTTACAAACCTGGAAAGGAGTTAACCCTTTCCATTGACAGCCGCTTTATACTGAACATTATTAATTTGGATTTCTTAATAGGAAAAAAAAAGACTCACCTAACAGAGGAAACAAAAATAAAAACAGAACTAGCTTATGTAATAATACTTGCCTGATACAATAAAGAAATAGATATTCAATAAAACAAATTGAAGAGTTAAAAGTTAAGATAAACAGGCTGGAAGAGATAACGGGACTAGATGGATAGTGCAGTGCGCAGCCATAGCACCATCACCTCTGGCAATAGAGCCAATGTACCCCACGGTGGGTAGGTGTAGTCCACAAACCCAACCTAACGGTAAAGCAGACAGCGATGTTTGGAGGAATAGCTTTGGCCTTGGTCATAGGAGTTTGGGTAATATTTAAGTGGGTAAAGACACGGGCGCACGCCCTACAGATTCAGCTCGAAATGGTTCGATTATAACCTTGTGCTTCTGATTTTGCAGGGTGACAGGGACACTCGTAGAGCAAAAAACTTAACCCCTGGTGACGACCAGGCCGTCTGTTTAAAATTACAGATAATACTTACCGGAATGGGAATACGAAAGGCGCTACTCGTAATATGGATAGCCCTGCGATATGCACATACCCTGGGCAACACCGACGGACAGCAGAGCACGCTGGAAATAAACAACTATATGAACTATGGAGTCTTGTTTAATTTAACGGATGGAATGTGCATCCCAGCAGCCAAGGACTGGAGCAAGGACAGGACTTATTTTAATGCATGGTTACAAGTGAATCCTAATAAGAATCCTAATAAGAATAAGAGTATGTGTACAGTGCTCCACGGGTATAAGGAGCAGATGCATTAAACGGAGGGATGTCAAAGGGCCTGATGAATGTACTTTCGGCATAATTTGCGCGCCTCCGGGACAATCCCAGCAATCAGTCATCCGCAAGAAGGGAATGGGGCTGTGTGGGTATTACGAGGAGGCGGGGGCGGCTGCAATATCATTGTATGTATGTTTCTCACCCCCTCCGACACCGCGCCCCATAAGAATCACTACATTGCCCGAAGAACTGCCTTGTCCCATAACTACTAAGGGACCAGAAAATGGGATTGCAATGTACAACGAAGGGGAATTATTATATGATAATGTTAAACATGAAATTGTGCCTGTTCTGGTCAATATTTCAGGCATCCAGATGCCGGAATACTGTACAGAACAGTCAAGGAAGATGTACAATGTATTAAGTAAAGTTGTAATGCAGCAGGCTGCCGATGCAATGGGTGCCAGTAGGTTCCGGGGACAGGGGTTAGCCCCCAGAATGAAGAGGGAAATAGTTAGTGATGTTGCTACCGTTTTCAATACAGGCACCTCCGTAGTGAACTCGATAGACATACAAGGATTAAATGAGAGGGTGGAACAGCTTAGAGGGGTGATGAAGGGGTTATTGGAGAGGGTGGAGCAAAACCAGGAAGACCAAGCCAACCTAGGAAAGGAGGGTGCCAAAATCCAGCTGGATGGCATCTCAGTCCTGGAAGCTCACGCCAGAACCATCAATCACCTCATTGATAGAGAACAGGAAGATTTAGCTCAGTTGGCTAACCAAAGGGGGACACTGGATAATTGTACTCTGAAGGGACTGACCAGAGTATACCCAGCAATTCCAGATTGCCAGATGGGTAGGACTACCGGGATAGGGACAGTCCTGATGATCCCTATAGTCATGCCGGACTCAGGGCCGTTCCCCCTATACCAATGAGAGAATATCGGAATAATATGGGAAAATGTCTCCATACGCTACTACCTGACCACTACCTCTGCCGTTCGTCGAAACAACATACTTACCGGGATTTCCCTAGCAGATTGCAAGCAAAAGGGGGAAATCACAGTATGTCCTCACCCGGTGGGCAGAGGGGAGCGAGACGAGTGCGGGTTTAACCGAACCGACGGGTGTGTACTAGAAATAGTGCCCGCACACAAGCACTTCGCGAGGGCAGGCTACGGAGGGAGGGGAAGATACTGCGTCTCTACCACAGAGCGTTCATACCGGTATAATGACCTGCAGTGCCCTATACCGCAGCCAAACTTTTGCTTTACACCACTACGACCTGTCGCGATCGGGCAAGCGCATATCACCCAGGAAGTCCGAAGTTATCGAGGTAACCGATCAGCTCCATGATCATTTACAGGATTATGACGAGCCAGAGCAGGTCCCTATCCCACATCTAACCGAAGTATTACGAGAGTTGAGGCTCAGAGTGGGTCAATCTGTAAAACTATATCATCAATTGCAAACTAAAATCAAAGTACTGGAAGAAGATACCGAGGTAGACTTACAAAGTCAGAGTTGGTGGAGAAAGGTCTGGGACTGGGGAATAAATGTGAACATCCACCCATGGATTCGAATAATTTCACATATACTGGTCGGGATACAATTGATCTTAGCAATAACATGGGGCGTAATGGCCTGCCAGGCATGCAGACACCACGCACAACGAAGACGGACAAATCACCGTTCCCCGGATACTAAACAAGCCTGTTTTATAAGGGGGCAGGAGGATTTGGCCTTTGTCAATTCGATTTAAGCAACCGGGACTCCTGAAACCGCGTGACTGGCCAGCACGTTGAGGCAGGGAGTACCGGGCCGTGCACAAAATCTAATAAAGGTCGAATGGTCGGTAAAAAGGGGACTAGGACTAGTCCCTTTACCGAAAGGGGGAGTTGTTGTAGGAGGTAGGCACCTTTAGAATATAGCAGAATACTAGGCATTAGGCACCTGCTAGATATATCAAAACTCACATAAGCTTAAAATGGACACACACGTAAAATGGCTGCCCAGGCATGATGGGAAATCAGGTAGTCAAGCTGTGAACTGTTGAATGTTCAATGACCAAGCAATAACCCTGTGAGGCCCACTGTAGGAATGCCTGGGATGCGGGAAGACAGAGATAAGAAGGAAACCATCTCCTGTCAACAAGGTCATAAACTAATTAATTCCCCAGGAAGAAAGATAAGAGGGAAACCATCTCCTGTGAACAAGGTCATAAACCAATTAATTCCCCAGGAAGAAAGATAAGAGGGAAACCATCTCCTGTAAACAAGGTTATAAACCAATTATTTCTCCCAGATGAAAGAACTAGGGAGAGAACCTATAAAGTCATCGATCAGCCCAAGCTGACAATAACCGAACATATGGTTCCCGGGATAATAGGGGAATTCTATTGGGTTAAAAGAACCTATATGTAATCTATAATCGTTGTGATTGGCTTGTGTCCAGCCGTGATGGGCTATGTAGCTGTAGTAAACTGTTTTGTAACTGTTGTGAAACATATAAAGGTGCATGTAACCCTTTGTTCTGTGGAGAGAAACCTGGATACGGTCCTGTGTGTTTCCTCCCCGCTGAGCGTTATTAAAGGCCGCCAGGCATTGGAACCGACTCTGAGTGTTGAGTGATTCTTCAGAGAAAACACTAACGCGAAAGCATTGTATTCTAGATTGCACTGTGTTCTGGGATTACATTGTGTTCTGGATTACATTGTGTTCTGGGGTTACATTGTGTTCTGGGTTACATTGTGTTGTGGGGCTACATTGTGTTCTGGGGCTACATTGTGTTCCGGGGTTACGTTGTGTTCTGGGGCTACATTGTGTTCTGGGGTTACATTGTATGCTGGATTAAATTGTGTTCTGGGTTTAGATTGTGTTCTGGGGCTACATTGTGTTCTGGGGTTACATTGTTTTCTGGGATTACATTGTGTTCTGGGGCTACATTCTTTTCTGCGATTAATTGTTTTCTGGGATTACATTTTGTTCTGGGATTACATTTTGTTCTGGGGTTACATTGAGTTCTGGGGTTACATTGTGTTCTGGGGTTACATTGTATGCTGGAATACATTGTGTTCTGGGTTACATTGTGTTCTGGGTTATATTGTTTTCTGGGGTTAGATTGTGTTCTGGGTTACGTTGTATTCTGGGTTACGTTGTGTTCTGGGATAATATTGTGTTTACAGGTCAAATTGTGTTCTGGGTGACATTGTGTTCCTGGGTTACATTCTGTTCTTGCTTACATTCTGTTCTGGGGTATGTTGTGTTCTGGGTTACATTGTGTTCTGGGTTACATTGTGTTCTGGGTTACATTGTGTTCCTAGGTTACATTGTTTTCTGGGTTACATTGTGTTCTGGGTTACATTGTGTTCTGGGGCTACATTGTATGCTGGATTACATTGTGTTCTGGGATTACATTGTGTTCTGGGTTACATTGTATTCTAGTTTACACTGTGTTCTGGGATTACATTGTGTTCTGGGTTACATTGTATTCTGGGGCTACATTGTGTTCTGGGGCTACATTGTGTTCCGGGGTTACATTGTGTTCTGGGGCTGCATTGTGTTCTGGGGCTAGATTGTTTTCTGGGATTACATTGTGTTCTGGGCTACATTGTGTTCTGGGATTACATTGTTTTCTGGATTACATTGTGTTCTCGATTACATTGTGTTCTGGGGTTACATTGAGTTCTGGGGTTACATTGTGTTCTGGGGCTACTTTGTGTTCTGGGGCTAGATTGTTTTCTGGGATTACATTGTGTTCTGGGATGACATTGTGTTCTGGGTTACATTGTGTTCTGGGTTACATTGTGTTCCCGGGTTACATTCTGTTCTGGGTTACATTGTGTTCCCAGGTTACATTCTTTTCTCAGTTACATTCTGTTCTGGGTTACGTTGTATTCTGGGTTACGTTGTGTTCTGGGATGACATTGTGTTCTGGGGTTACATTTTGTTCCCAGGTCATATTGTGTTCTGTGTTATATTGTGTTCCTGGGTTACATTCTGTTCTCGGTTACATTCTGTTCTGGGTTACGTTGTGTTCTCGGTTACGTTGTGTTCTGGTGTACATTGTTTTCTGGGTTACATTGTTTTCTGGGTTACATTGTGTTCTGGGGCTACATTGTGTTCTGGGGATACATTGTATGCTGGATTACATTGTTTTCTGGGATTACATTGTGTTCTGGGGTGACAGTGTATGCTGGATTACATTGTGTTCTGGGTTACATTGTGTTCTGGGTTACATTGTGTTCCTGGGTTACATTCTGTTCTGGGGATACATTGTGTTCCCGGGTTACATTGTGCTCTGGGTTACATTGTGTTCCCGGGTTACATTCTGTTCTCAGTTACATTCTGTTCTGGGTTACGTTGTATTCTGGGTTACGTTGTGTTCTGGGTTATGTTGTGTTCTGGGATAATATTGTGTTTACAGGTCAAATTGTGTTCTGGTTGACATTGTGTTCCTGGGTTACATTCTGTTCTTGCTTACATTCTGTTCTGGGTCACGTTGTGTTCTGGGTTACATTGTTTTCTGGGTTACATTGTGTTCTGGGTTACGTTGTGTTCTGGGTTACATTGTTTTCTGGGTTACATTGTGTTCTGGGTTACATTGTGTTCTGGGCTACATTGTATGCTGGATTACATTGTGTTCTGGGTTACATTGGGTTCTACGTTACATTGTGTTTATGGGGCTACATTGTGTTCTGGGGTTAAATTGTGTTCTGGGTTACATTGTTTTCTGGGATTACATTGTGTTCTGGGATGACATTGTGTTCTGGGTTACATTGTGTTCTGGGTTACATTGTGTTCTAGATTACATTGTGTTCTGGGGCTACATTGTGTTCTGGGGTTACATTGTTTTCTGGGATTACATTGTGTTCTGGGGCGACATTGTTTTCTCGGATTACATTGTTTTCTGGAATTACATTGTGTTCTGTGTTACGTTATATTCTGGGGCTACATTGTTTTCTGGGATTATAGTGTTTTCTGGGATTACATTGTGTTCTGGGTTACATTGTGTTCTGGGATTAAATTGTGTTCTGTGGTACATTGTTTTCCGGAATTACATTGTGTTCTGGGTTACATTGTGTTCCGGGATTACATTGTGTTCTGGATTACACTGTGTTCTGTGATTACATTGTGTTCTGGGGATTGATTGTGTTCTGGGGTTACAATGTATGCTGGATTACATTGTTTTCTGGGACTACATTGTGTTCTGGGGTTGCAGTGTATGCTGGATTACATTGTGTTCTGGGTTACATTGTGTTCTGGGTTACATTGTGATCCTGGGTTACATTCTGTTCTGGGATTACATTGTGTTCCCGGTTTACATTGTGCTCGGGGCTACATTGTTTTCTGGGATTACATTGTTTTCTGGGATTACATTGTGTTGTGGGTTACATTGTGTTCTGGGATTCCATTGTGTTCTGGGGTACATTGTTTTCCGTATTTACATTGTGTTCTGGGGTTACATTGTATGCTGGATTACATTGTGTTCTAGGTTACATTGTGTTCTGGGTTACATTCTGTTCTGGGGCTACATTGTGTTCTGAGGCTTCATTGTGTTCTGGATTACATTGTGTTCTGGGGTTGCATTGTGTTCTGGGGTTACATTGTGTTCTGGGGCTACTTTGTGTTCTGGGGCTAGATTGTTTTCTGGGGCTACATTGTGTTCTGGGGATACATTGTATGCTGGATTACATTGTGTTCTGGGTTACATTGTGTTCTGGGTTACATTGTGTTTATGCGGCTAAATTGTGTTCTGGGGTTAAATTGTGATCTGGAGTTACATTGTTTTCTGGGATTACATTGTGTTCTGGGATTATAATGTGTTCTGGGTTACATTGTGTTCTGGGATTACATTGTGTTCTGTGTTACAATGTATTCTGGGATTACATTTTGTTCTGGGGCTACATTGTGTTCTGGGATTACATTGTGTTCTGGGTTACATTGTGTTCTGTGTTACATTGTGTTCTAGATTACATTGTGTTCTGGGGCTGCATTGTTTTCTCGGATTACATTGTTTTCTGGAATTACATTGTGTTCTGGGTTAAGTTATATTCTGGGGCTACATTGTGTTCTGGGGATACATTTTTTTCTGGGATAAATTTGTGTTCTGGGGCTACATTGTTTTCCGCAATTACATTGTGTTCTGGGTTACCTTGTGTTCTGGGATTACATTGTGTTCTGGATTACACTGTGTTCTGGGATTACATTGTGTTCTGGATTACATTGTGTTCTGGGGTTACATTGTGTTCTGGGGTTACAATGTATGCTGGATTACATTGTTTTCTGGGATTACATTGTGTTCTGGGGTTGCAGTTTATGCTGGATTACATTGTGTTCTGGGTTACATTGTGTTCTGGGTTAAATTGTGTTCCTGGGTTACATTCTGTTCTGGGGTTACATTGTGTTCTGGGATTCCATTGTGTTCTGGATTACACTGTGTTCTGGGGTTACATTGTGTTCTGGGCTTACATTGTATGCTGGATTACATTGTGTTCTAGGTTACATTATGTTCTGGGGTTACATTGTGTTCTGGGATTACATTGTGTTCTGGGATTACATTGTGTTTTGGGATTACAATGTGTTCTGGGTTACATTGTGTTCTGGGGCTACATTGTGTTCTGCGGCTAGATTGTTTTCTGGGATTACATTGTGTTCTGGGATTACATTGTGTTCTGGGTTACATTGTGTTCCAGATTACACTGTGTTCTGGGGTTAAATTGTGTTCTGGATTACATTGTGTTCTGGGGTTACATTGTGTTCTGGGGTTACATTGTGTTCTGGGGTTACATTGTGTTTTGGGATTACAATGTGTTCTGGGTTACATTGTGTTCTGGGGCTACATTGTGTTCTGGGGCTACATTGTTTTCTGGGGTTACATTGTTTTCTGGGATTACATTGTGTTCTGGGTTACATTGTGTTCTGGGATTACATTGTGTTCTGGGGTTACATTGTGTTCTGGATTACACTGTGTTCTGGGGTTACATTGTGTTCTGGATTACATCGTGTTCTGGGGTTACATTGTGTTCTGGGGTTGCATTGTATGCTGGATTACATTGTTTTCTGGGATTACATTGTGTTCTGCGGTTACATTGTATGCTGGATGGCATTGTGTTCTGGGTTACATTGTGTTCTGGGGCTACATTGTGTTCTCGGTTACATTGTGTTCCCGGGTTACATTCTGTTCTCAGTTACATTCTGTTCTGGGTTACGTCGTATTCTGGGTTACGTTGTGTTCTGGGTTACGTTGTGTTCTGGGTTACATTGTGTTTTGGGGTTACATTGTGTTCCCAGGTCATATTGTGTTCTCGGTTACATTGTTTTTGTGAGGTTATGTTGCATACTGGGATTTCATTGTGTTCCACGATAACATTGTGTTCTGGGTTACATTGTGATCCAGGGTTACATTGTGTTCTGGAGTTGAATTGTGTTCCTGGTTCACATTGTGATCTGGGTAACATTGTGTTCTGGGTTACATTGTGTTCTGGGGCTAAATTGTGTTCTGGGGCTACATTGTTTTCTGGGGTTACATTGTTTTCTGGATTACACTGTGTTCTGGGGTTACATTGTGTTCTGGATTACATTGTTTTCTGGGATTACATTGTGTTCTGGGGTTACAGTGTATGCTGGATTACATTGTGTTCTGGGTTACATTGTGTTCCCGGGTTACATTCTGTTCTGGGTTTACATTGTGTTCCCGGGTTACATTGTGTTCAGGGTTACATTGTGTTCCCGGGTTACATTCTGTTCTCTGTTACATCCTGTTCTGGGTTACGTCGTATTCTGGGTTACGTTGTGTTCTGGGTTACGTTGTGTTCTGGGGTTACATTGTGTTCCCAGGTCATATTGTGTTCTGGGTTACATTCTGTTCCCGGGTTACATTCTGTTCCCGGTTACATTCTGTTCTCGGTTACGTTGTGTTCTGGATTATGTTGTGTTCTGGGTTACATTGTGTTCTGGGGTTACATTGTGTTCCCAGGTCATATTGTGTTCTCGGTTACATTGTTTTTGTGAGGTTATGTTGCATACTGGGATTTCATTGTGTTCCACGATAACATTGTGTTCTGGGTTACATTGTGATCCAGGGTTACATTGTGTTCTGGAGTTGAATTGTGTTCCTGGTTCACATTGTGATCTGGGTAACATTGTGTTCTGGGTTACATTGTGTTCTGGGGCTAAATTGTGTTCTGGGGCTAAATTGTGTTCTGGTGCTACATTGTGTTTTGGGTTACTTTGTGTTCTCGGTTACATTGTGTTCTGGGGCTACATTGTGTTCTGGGTTCCATTGTGATCTGGGGCTACATTGTGTTCTGGGGCCACATTGTGTTTTGGGTTACTTTGTGTTCTCGGTTACATTGTGTTCTGGGGCTACATTGTGTTCTGGGGTTACATTGTTTTCTGGGATTACATTGTGTTCTGGGTTACATTGTCTTCTTGGATTACATTGTGTTCTGGATTATATTGTGTTCTGGGATTACATTGTGTTCTGGGTTACATTGTTTTCTCGGATTACATTGTGTTCTGGGGCCACATTGTGTTCTGGGGTTGCATTTTTTTCTGGGATTACATTGTGTTCTGGGGCGACATTGTTTTCTGGGATTACATTGTTTTCTGGGATTACATTGTGTTCTAGGATTACATTGTGTTCTGGCGTTACATTGTTTTCTGGGATTACATTGTGTACTGGGTTACGTTGTGTTCTGGGAATACATTGAGTTATGGGGTTACATTGTGCTCTGGATTAAACTGTGGTCTGGGGTTACATTGTGTTCTGGATTACATTGTGTTCTGGGGTTACATTGTGTTCTGTGGTTACATTGTATGCTGGATTACATTGTTTTCTGGGATTACATTGTGTTCTGGGGTTGCATTATAAGATGGATTACATTGTGTTCTGGGTTACATTGTGTTCTGGGGCTACATTGTGTTCTTGGTTACATTGTGTTCTGGGTTACATTGTGTTCCCAGGTTACATTGTGTTCTGGGTTACATTGTGTTCCCGGGTTACATTGGGCTCTGGGTTACATTGTTTTCTCGGATTACATTGTGTTCTGGGGCCACATTGTGTTCTGGGGTTGCATTGTTTTCTGGGATTACATTGTGTTCTGGGGCAACATTGTTTTCTGGGATTACATTGTTTTCTGGGATTACATTGTGTTCTGGGATTACATTGAGTTCTGGGGTTACATTGTGCTCTGGATTAAACTGTGGTCTGGGGTTACATTGTGTTCTGGATTACATTGTGTTCTGGGGTTACATTGTGTTCTGTGGTTACATTGTATGCTGGATTACATTGTGTTCTGGGTTACATTGTGTTCCCGGGTTACATTGTGTTCTGGGTTACATTGTGTTTTTGGGTTACATTGGGCTCTGGGTTACATTGTGTTCCCGGGTTACATTCTGTTCTCAATTACATTCTGTTCTGGGTTACGTTGTATTCTAGGTTACGTTGTGTTCTGGGTTACGTTATGTTCTGGGATTACATTGTGTTCCCAGGTCATATTGTGTTCTGGGTTACATTGTGTTCCTGGGTTACATTCTGTTCTCGGTTACATTCTGTTCTGGGTTACGTTGTGTTCTGGGTTACGTTGTGTTCTGGTTTATGTTGTGTTCTGGGTTACGTTGTGTTCTGGGGTTACATTGTGTTCCCAGATCATATTGTGTTCTCGGTTACATTGTTTTTGTGAGGTTATGTTGCATACTGGGATTTCATTGTGTTCCACGATAACATTGTGTTCTGGAGTTGAATTGTGTTCCTGGTTCACATTGTGATCTGGGTAACATTGTGTTCTGGGTTACATTGTGTTCTGGGGCTACATTGTGTTCTGGGTTCCATTGTGATCTGGGGCTACATTGTGTTCTGGGGCGACATTGTGTTTTGGGTTACTTTGTGTTCTCGGTTACATTGTGTTCTGGGGCTACATTGTGTTCTGGGGGTTACATTGTTTTCTGGGATTACATTGTGTTCTGGGTTACATTGTGTTCTGGGGTTACATTGTGTTCTGTGTTACAATGTATTCTGGGATTACATTGTGTTCTGGGGTTACATTGTGTTCCCAGGTAATATTGTGTTCTCGGTTACATTGTTTTTGTGAGGTTATGTTGCATACTGGGATTTCATTGTGTTCCACGATAACATTGTGTTCTGGGTTACATTGTGATCCAGGGTTACATTGTGTTCTGGAGTTGAATTGTGTTCCTGGTTCACATTGTGATCTGGGTAACATTGTGTTCTGGGTTACATTGTGTTCTGGGGCTAAATTGTGTTCTGGGGCTAAATTGTGTTCTGGTGCTACATTGTGTTTTGGGTTACTTTGTGTTCTCGGTTACATTGTGTTCTGGGGCTACATTGTGTTCTGGGTTCCATTGTGATCTGGGGCTACATTGTGTTCTGGGGCCACATTGTGTTTTGGGTTACTTTGTGTTCTCGGTTACATTGTGTTCTGGGGCTACATTGTGTTCTGGGGTTACATTGTTTTCTGGGATTACATTGTGTTCTGGGTTACATTGTCTTCTTGGATTACATTGTGTTCTGGATTATATTGTGTTCTGGGATTACATTGTGTTCTGGGTTACATTGTTTTCTCGGATTACATTGTGTTCTGGGGCCACATTGTGTTCTGGGGTTGCATTTTTTTCTGGGATTACATTGTGTTCTGGGGCGACATTGTTTTCTGGGATTACATTGTTTTCTGGGATTACATTGTGTTCTGGGATTACATTGTGTTCTGGCGTTACATTGTTTTCTGGGATTACATTGTGTACTGGGTTACGTTGTGTTCTGGGAATACATTGAGTTATGGGGTTACATTGTGCTCTGGATTAAACTGTGGTCTGGGGTTACATTGTGTTCTGGATTACATTGTGTTCTGGGGTTACATTGTGTTCTGTGGTTACATTGTATGCTGGATTACATTGTTTTCTGGGATTACATTGTGTTCTGGGGTTGCATTATAAGATGGATTACATTGTGTTCTGGGTTACATTGTGTTCTGGGGCTACATTGTGTTCTTGGTTACATTGTGTTCTGGGTTACATTGTGTTCCCGGGTTACATTGTGTTCTGGGTTACATTGTGTTCCCGGGTTACATTGGGCTCTGGGTTACATTGTTTTCTCGGATTACATTGTGTTCTGGGGCCACATTGTGTTCTGGGGTTGCATTGTTTTCTGGGATTACATTGTGTTCTGGGGCAACATTGTTTTCTGGGATTACATTGTTTTCTGGGATTACATTGTGTTCTGGGATTACATTGAGTTCTGGGGTTACATTGTGCTCTGGATTAAACTGTGGTCTGGGGTTACATTGTGTTCTGGATTACATTGTGTTCTGGGGTTACATTGTGTTCTGTGGTTACATTGTATGCTGGATTACATTGTGTTCTGGGTTACATTGTGTTCCCGGGTTACATTGTGTTCTGGGTTACATTGTGTTTTTGGGTTACATTGGGCTCTGGGTTACATTGTGTTCCCGGGTTACATTCTGTTCTCAATTACATTCTGTTCTGGGTTACGTTGTATTCTAGGTTACGTTGTGTTCTGGGTTACGTTATGTTCTGGGATTACATTGTGTTCCCAGGTCATATTGTGTTCTGGGTTACATTGTGTTCCTGGGTTACATTCTGTTCTCGGTTACATTCTGTTCTGGGTTACGTTGTGTTCTGGGTTACGTTGTGTTCTGGTTTATGTTGTGTTCTGGGTTACGTTGTGTTCTGGGGTTACATTGTGTTCCCAGATCATATTGTGTTCTCGGTTACATTGTTTTTGTGAGGTTATGTTGCATACTGGGATTTCATTGTGTTCCACGATAACATTGTGTTCTGGAGTTGAATTGTGTTCCTGGTTCACATTGTGATCTGGGTAACATTGTGTTCTGGGTTACATTGTGTTCTGGGGCTACATTGTGTTCTGGGTTCCATTGTGATCTGGGGCTACATTGTGTTCTGGGGCGACATTGTGTTTTGGGTTACTTTGTGTTCTCGGTTACATTGTGTTCTGGGGCTACATTGTGTTCTGGGGGTTACATTGTTTTCTGGGATTACATTGTGTTCTGGGTTACATTGTGTTCTGGGGTTACATTGTGTTCTGTGTTACAATGTATTCTGGGATTACATTGTGTTCTGGGGCTACATTGTGTTCTACGGCTAGATTGTTTTCTGGGATTACATTTTGTTCTGGGGCTACATTGTGTTCTGGGATTACATTGTGTTTTGGGTTACATTGTGTTCTGTGTTACATTGTGTTCTAGATTACATTGTGTTCTGGGGCTGCATTGTTTTCTCGGATTACATTGTTTTCTGGAATTACATTGTGTTCTGGGTTACGTTATATTCTGGGGCTACATTGTGTTCTGGGGATACATTTTTTTCTGGGATAAATTTGCGTTCTGGGGCTACATTGTTTTCTGGGATTACATTGTTTTCTGGGATTACATTGTGTTTTGGGTTACATTGTGTTCTGGGATTACATTGTGTTCTGGGGCTACATTGTTTTCCGCAATTACATTGTGTTCTGGGTTACATTGTGTTCTGGGATTACATTGTGTTCTGGATTACACTGTGTTCTGGGATTACATTGTGTTCTGGATTACATTGTGTTCTGGGGTTACATTGTGTTCTGGGGTTACAATGTATGCTGGATTACATTGTTTTCTGGGATTACATTGTGTTCTGGGGTTGCAGTTTATGCTGGATTACATTGTGTTCTTGGTTACATTGTGTTCTGGGTTAAATTGTGTTCCTGGGTTACATTCTGTTCTGGGGTTACATTGTGTTCCCGGGTTACATTGTGCTCTGGGCCACATTGTTTTCTGGGACTACATTTTTTTATGGGATTACATTGTGTTCTGGGGTTACATTGTGTTCTGGGATTCCATTGTGTTCTGGATTACACTGTGTTCTGGGGTTACATTGTGTTCTGGGCTTACATTGTATGCTGGATTACATTGTGTTCTAGGTTACATTGTGTTCTGGGGTTACATTGTGTTCTGGGATTACATTGTGTTCTGGGATTACATTGTGTTTTGGGATTACAATGTGTTCTGGGTTACATTGTGTTCTGGGGCTACATTGTGTTCTGCGGCTAGATTGTTTTCTGGGATTACATTGTGTTCTGGGTTACATTGTGTTCTGGGATTACATTGTGTTCTGGGTTACATTGTGTTCCAGATTACACTGTGTTCTGGGGTTAAATTGTGTTCTGGATTACATTGTGTTCTGGGGTTACATTGTGTTCTGGGGTTACATTGTGTTCTGGGGTTACATTGTGTTTTGGGATTACAATGTGTTCTGGGTTACATTGTGTTCTGGGGCTACATTGTGTTCTGGGGCTACATTGTTTTCTGGGGTTACATTGTTTTCTGGGATTACATTGTGTTCTGGGTTACATTGTGTTCTGGGATTACATTGTGTTCTGGGGTTACATTGTGTTCTGGATTACACTGTGTTCTGGGGTTACATTGTGTTCTGGATTACATCGTGTTCTGGGGTTACATTGTGTTCTGGGGTTGCATTGTATGCTGGATTACATTGTTTTCTGGGATTACATTGTGTTCTGCGGTTACATTGTATGCTGGATGGCATTGTGTTCTGGGTTACATTGTGTTCTGGGGCTACATTGTGTTCTCGGTTACATTGTGTTCCCGGGTTACATTCTGTTCTCAGTTACATTCTGTTCTGGGTTACGTCGTATTCTGGGTTACGTTGTGTTCTGGGTTACGTTGTGTTCTGGGTTACATTGTGTTTTGGGGTTACATTGTGTTCCCAGGTCATATTGTGTTCTCGGTTACATTGTTTTTGTGAGGTTATGTTGCATACTGGGATTTCATTGTGTTCCACGATAACATTGTGTTCTGGGTTACATTGTGATCCAGGGTTACATTGTGTTCTGGAGTTGAATTGTGTTCCTGGTTCACATTGTGATCTGGGTAACATTGTGTTCTGGGTTACATTGTGTTCTGGGGCTAAATTGTGTTCTGGGGCTACATTGTTTTCTGGGGTTACATTGTTTTCTGGATTACACTGTGTTCTGGGGTTACATTGTGTTCTGGATTACATTGTGTTCTGGGGTTACATTGTGTTCTGGGGTTACATTGTATGCCGGATTACATTGTTTTCTGGGATTACATTGTGTTCTGGGGTTACAGTGTATGCTGGATTACATTGTGTTCTGGGTTACATTGTGTTCCCGGGTTACATTGTGTTCAGGGTTACATTGTGTTCCCGGGTTACATTCTGTTCTCTGTTACATCCTGTTCTGGGTTACGTCGTATTCTGGGTTACGTTGTGTTCTGGGTTACGTTGTGTTCTGGGGTTACATTGTGTTCCCAGGTCATATTGTGTTCTGGGTTACATTCTGTTCCCGGGTTACATTCTGTTCCCGGTTACATTCTGTTCTCGGTTACGTTGTGTTCTGGATTATGTTGTGTTCTGGGTTACATTGTGTTCTGGGGTTACATTGTGTTCCCAGGTCATATTGTGTTCTCGGTTACATTGTTTTTGTGAGGTTATGTTGCATACTGGGATTTCATTGTGTTCCACGATAACATTGTGTTCTGGGTTACATTGTGATCCAGGGTTACATTGTGTTCTGGAGTTGAATTGTGTTCCTGGTTCACATTGTGATCTGGGTAACATTGTGTTCTGGGTTACATTGTGTTCTGGGGCTAAATTGTGTTCTGGGGCTAAATTGTGTTCTGGTGCTACATTGTGTTTTGGGTTACTTTGTGTTCTCGGTTACATTGTGTTCTGGGGCTACATTGTGTTCTGGGTTCCATTGTGATCTGGGGCTACATTGTGTTCTGGGGCCACATTGTGTTTTGGGTTACTTTGTGTTCTCGGTTACATTGTGTTCTGGGGCTACATTGTGTTCTGGGGTTACATTGTTTTCTGGGATTACATTGTGTTCTGGGTTACATTGTCTTCTTGGATTACATTGTGTTCTGGATTATATTGTGTTCTGGGATTACATTGTGTTCTGGGTTACATTGTTTTCTCGGATTACATTGTGTTCTGGGGCCACATTGTGTTCTGGGGTTGCATTTTTTTCTGGGATTACATTGTGTTCTGGGGCGACATTGTTTTCTGGGATTACATTGTTTTCTGGGATTACATTGTGTTCTAGGATTACATTGTGTTCTGGCGTTACATTGTTTTCTGGGATTACATTGTGTACTGGGTTACGTTGTGTTCTGGGAATACATTGAGTTATGGGGTTACATTGTGCTCTGGATTAAACTGTGGTCTGGGGTTACATTGTGTTCTGGATTACATTGTGTTCTGGGGTTACATTGTGTTCTGTGGTTACATTGTATGCTGGATTACATTGTTTTCTGGGATTACATTGTGTTCTGGGGTTGCATTATAAGATGGATTACATTGTGTTCTGGGTTACATTGTGTTCTGGGGCTACATTGTGTTCTTGGTTACATTGTGTTCTGGGTTACATTGTGTTCCCGGGTTACATTGTGTTCTGGGTTACATTGTGTTCCCGGGTTACATTGGGCTCTGGGTTACATTGTTTTCTCGGATTACATTGTGTTCTGGGGCCACATTGTGTTCTGGGGTTGCATTGTTTTCTGGGATTACATTGTGTTCTGGGGCAACATTGTTTTCTGGGATTACATTGTTTTCTGGGATTACATTGTGTTCTGGGATTACATTGAGTTCTGGGGTTACATTGTGCTCTGGATTAAACTGTGGTCTGGGGTTACATTGTGTTCTGGATTACATTGTGTTCTGGGGTTACATTGTGTTCTGTGGTTACATTGTATGCTGGATTACATTGTGTTCTGGGTTACATTGTGTTCCCGGGTTACATTGTGTTCTGGGTTACATTGTGTTTTTGGGTTACATTGGGCTCTGGGTTACATTGTGTTCCCGGGTTACATTCTGTTCTCAATTACATTCTGTTCTGGGTTACGTTGTATTCTAGGTTACGTTGTGTTCTGGGTTACGTTATGTTCTGGGATTACATTGTGTTCCCAGGTCATATTGTGTTCTGGGTTACATTGTGTTCCTGGGTTACATTCTGTTCTCGGTTACATTCTGTTCTGGGTTACGTTGTGTTCTGGGTTACGTTGTGTTCTGGTTTATGTTGTGTTCTGGGTTACGTTGTGTTCTGGGGTTACATTGTGTTCCCAGATCATATTGTGTTCTCGGTTACATTGTTTTTGTGAGGTTATGTTGCATACTGGGATTTCATTGTGTTCCACGATAACATTGTGTTCTGGAGTTGAATTGTGTTCCTGGTTCACATTGTGATCTGGGTAACATTGTGTTCTGGGTTACATTGTGTTCTGGGGCTACATTGTGTTCTGGGTTCCATTGTGATCTGGGGCTACATTGTGTTCTGGGGCGACATTGTGTTTTGGGTTACTTTGTGTTCTCGGTTACATTGTGTTCTGGGGCTACATTGTGTTCTGGGGGTTACATTGTTTTCTGGGATTACATTGTGTTCTGGGTTACATTGTGTTCTGGGGTTACATTGTGTTCTGTGTTACAATGTATTCTGGGATTACATTGTGTTCTGGGGCTACATTGTGTTCTACGGCTAGATTGTTTTCTGGGATTACATTTTGTTCTGGGGCTACATTGTGTTCTGGGATTACATTGTGTTTTGGGTTACATTGTGTTCTGTGTTACATTGTGTTCTAGATTACATTGTGTTCTGGGGCTGCATTGTTTTCTCGGATTACATTGTTTTCTGGAATTACATTGTGTTCTGGGTTACATTATATTCTGGGGCTACATTGTGTTCTGGGGATACATTTTTTTCTGGGATAAATTTGTGTTCTGGGGCTACATTGTTTACTGGGATTACATTGTTTTCTGGGATTACATTGTGTTTTGGGTTACATTGTGTTCTGGGATTACATTGTGTTCTGGGGCTACATTGTTTTCCGCAATTACATTGTGTTCTGGGTTACATTGTGTTCTGGGATTACATTGTGTTCTGGATTACACTGTGTTCTGGGATTACATTGTGTTCTGGATTACATTGTGTTCTGGGGTTACATTGTGTTCTGGGGTTACAATGTATGCTGGATTACATTGTTTTCTGGGATTACATTGTGTTCTGGGGTTGCAGTTTATGCTGGATTACATTGTGTTCTGGGTTACATTGTGTTCTGGGTTAAATTGTGTTCCTGGGTTACATTCTGTTCTGGGGTTACATTGTGTTCCCGGGTTACATTGTGCTCTGGGCCACATTGTTTTCTGGGACTACATTTTTTTATGGGATTACATTGTGTTCTGGGGTTACATTGTGTTCTGGGATTCCATTGTGTTCTGGATTACACTGTGTTCTGGGGTTACATTGTGTTCTGGGCTTACATTGTATGCTGGATTACATTGTGTTCTAGGTTACATTGTGTTCTGGGGTTACATTGTGTTCTGGGATTACATTGTGTTCTGGGATTACATTGTGTTTTGGGATTACAATGTGTTCTGGGTTACATTGTGTTCTGGGGCTACATTGTGTTCTGCGGCTAGATTGTTTTCTGGGATTACATTGTGTTCTGGGTTACATTGTGTTCTGGGATTACATTGTGTTCTGGGTTACATTGTGTTCCAGATTACACTGTGTTCTGGGGTTAAATTGTGTTCTGGATTACATTGTGTTCTGGGGTTACATTGTGTTCTGGGGTTACATTGTGTTCTGGGGTTACATTGTGTTTTGGGATTACAATGTGTTCTGGGTTACATTGTGTTCTGGGGCTACATTGTGTTCTGGGGCTACATTGTTTTCTGGGGTTACATTGTTTTCTGGGATTACATTGTGTTCTGGGTTACATTGTGTTCTGGGATTACATTGTGTTCTGGGGTTACATTGTGTTCTGGATTACACTGTGTTCTGGGGTTACATTGTGTTCTGGATTACATCGTGTTCTGGGGTTACATTGTGTTCTGGGGTTGCATTGTATGCTGGATTACATTGTTTTCTGGGATTACATTGTGTTCTGCGGTTACATTGTATGCTGGATGGCATTGTGTTCTGGGTTACATTGTGTTCTGGGGCTACATTGTGTTCTCGGTTACATTGTGTTCCCGGGTTACATTCTGTTCTCAGTTACATTCTGTTCTGGGTTACGTCGTATTCTGGGTTACGTTGTGTTCTGGGTTACGTTGTGTTCTGGGTTACATTGTGTTTTGGGGTTACATTGTGTTCCCAGGTCATATTGTGTTCTCGGTTACATTGTTTTTGTGAGGTTATGTTGCATACTGGGATTTCATTGTGTTCCACGATAACATTGTGTTCTGGGTTACATTGTGATCCAGGGTTACATTGTGTTCTGGAGTTGAATTGTGTTCCTGGTTCACATTGTGATCTGGGTAACATTGTGTTCTGGGTTACATTGTGTTCTGGGGCTAAATTGTGTTCTGGGGCTACATTGTTTTCTGGGGTTACATTGTTTTCTGGATTACACTGTGTTCTGGGGTTACATTGTGTTCTGGATTACATTGTTTTCTGGGATTACATTGTGTTCTGGGGTTACAGTGTATGCTGGATTACATTGTGTTCTGGGTTACATTGTGTTCTGGGTTATATTGTTTTCTGGGGTTAGATTGTGTTCTGGGTTACGTTGTATTCTGGGTTACGTTGTGTTCTGGGATAATATTGTGTTTACAGGTCAAATTGTGTTCTGGGTGACATTGTGTTCCTGGGTTACATTCTGTTCTTGCTTACATTCTGTTCTGGGGTATGTTGTGTTCTGGGTTACATTGTGTTCTGGGTTACATTGTGTTCTGGGTTACATTGTGTTCCTAGGTTACATTGTTTTCTGGGTTACATTGTGTTCTGGGTTACATTGTGTTCTGGGGCTACATTGTATGCTGGATTACATTGTGTTCTGGGATTACATTGTGTTCTGGGTTACATTGTATTCTAGTTTACACTGTGTTCTGGGATTACATTGTGTTCTGGGTTACATTGTATTCTGGGGCTACATTGTGTTCTGGGGCTACATTGTGTTCCGGGGTTACATTGTGTTCTGGGGCTGCATTGTGTTCTGGGGCTAGATTGTTTTCTGGGATTACATTGTGTCCTGGGCTACATTGTGTTCTGGGATTACATTGTTTTCTGGATTACATTGTGTTCTCGATTACATTGTGTTCTGGGGTTACATTGAGTTCTGGGGTTACATTGTGTTCTGGGGCTACTTTGTGTTCTGGGGCTAGATTGTTTTCTGGGATTACATTGTGTTCTGGGATGACATTGTGTTCTGGGTTACATTGTGTTCTGGGTTACATTGTGTTCCCGGGTTACATTCTGTTCTGGGTTACATTGTGTTCCCAGGTTACATTCTTTTCTCAGTTACATTCTGTTCTGGGTTACGTTGTATTCTGGGTTACGTTGTGTTCTGGGATGACATTGTGTTCTGGGGTTACATTTTGTTCCCAGGTCATATTGTGTTCTGTGTTATATTGTGTTCCTGGGTTACATTCTGTTCTCGGTTACATTCTGTTCTGGGTTACGTTGTGTTCTCGGTTACGTTGTGTTCTGGTGTACATTGTTTTCTGGGTTACATTGTTTTCTGGGTTACATTGTGTTCTGGGGCTACATTGTGTTCTGGGGATACATTGTATGCTGGATTACATTGTTTTCTGGGATTACATTGTGTTCTGGGGTGACAGTGTATGCTGGATTACATTGTGTTCTGGGTTACATTGTGTTCTGGGTTACATTGTGTTCCTGGGTTACATTCTGTTCTGGGGATACATTGTGTTCCCGGGTTACATTGTGCTCTGGGTTACATTGTGTTCCCGGGTTACATTCTGTTCTCAGTTACATTCTGTTCTGGGTTACGTTGTATTCTGGGTTACGTTGTGTTCTGGGTTATGTTGTGTTCTGGGATAATATTGTGTTTACAGGTCAAATTGTGTTCTGGTTGACATTGTGTTCCTGGGTTACATTCTGTTCTTGCTTACATTCTGTTCTGGGTCACGTTGTGTTCTGGGTTACATTGTTTTCTGGGTTACATTGTGTTCTGGGTTACGTTGTGTTCTGGGTTACATTGTTTTCTGGGTTACATTGTGTTCTGGGTTACATTGTGTTCTGGGCTACATTGTATGCTGGATTACATTGTGTTCTGGGTTACATTGGGTTCTACGTTACATTGTGTTTATGGGGCTACATTGTGTTCTGGGGTTAAATTGTGTTCTGGGTTACATTGTTTTCTGGGATTACATTGTGTTCTGGGATGACATTGTGTTCTGGGTTACATTGTGTTCTGGGTTACATTGTGTTCTAGATTACATTGTGTTCTGGGGCTACATTGTGTTCTGGGGTTACATTGTTTTCTGGGATTACATTGTGTTCTGGGGCGACATTGTTTTCTCGGATTACATTGTTTTCTGGAATTACATTGTGTTCTGTGTTACGTTATATTCTGGGGCTACATTGTTTTCTGGGATTATAGTGTTTTCTGGGATTACATTGTGTTCTGGGTTACATTGTGTTCTGGGATTAAATTGTGTTCTGTGGTACATTGTTTTCCGGAATTACATTGTGTTCTGGGTTACATTGTGTTCCGGGATTACATTGTGTTCTGGATTACACTGTGTTCTGTGATTACATTGTGTTCTGGGGATTGATTGTGTTCTGGGGTTACAATGTATGCTGGATTACATTGTTTTCTGGGATTACATTGTGTTCTGGGGTTGCAGTGTATGCTGGATTACATTGTGTTCTGGGTTACATTGTGTTCTGGGTTACATTGTGATCCTGGGTTACATTCTGTTCTGGGATTACATTGTGTTCCCGGTTTACATTGTGCTCGGGGCTACATTGTTTTCTGGGATTACATTGTTTTCTGGGATTACATTGTGTTGTGGGTTACATTGTGTTCTGGGATTCCATTGTGTTCTGGGGTACATTGTTTTCCGTATTTACATTGTGTTCTGGGGTTACATTGTATGCTGGATTACATTGTGTTCTAGGTTACATTGTGTTCTGGGTTACATTCTGTTCTGGGGCTACATTGTGTTCTGAGGCTTCATTGTGTTCTGGATTACATTGTGTTCTGGGGTTGCATTGTGTTCTGGGGTTACATTGTGTTCTGGGGCTACTTTGTGTTCTGGGGCTAGATTGTTTTCTGGGGCTACATTGTGTTCTGGGGATACATTGTATGCTGGATTACATTGTGTTCTGGGTTACATTGTGTTCTGGGTTACATTGTGTTTATGCGGCTAAATTGTGTTCTGGGGTTAAATTGTGATCTGGAGTTACATTGTTTTCTGGGATTACATTGTGTTCTGGGATTATAATGTGTTCTGGGTTACATTGTGTTCTGGGATTACATTGTGTTCTGTGTTACAATGTATTCTGGGATTACATTTTGTTCTGGGGCTACATTGTGTTCTGGGATTACATTGTGTTCTGGGTTACATTGTGTTCTGTGTTACATTGTGTTCTAGATTACATTGTGTTCTGGGGCTGCATTGTTTTCTCGGATTACATTGTTTTCTGGAATTACATTGTGTTCTGGGTTAAGTTATATTCTGGGGCTACATTGTGTTCTGGGGATACATTTTTTTCTGGGATAAATTTGTGTTCTGGGGCTACATTGTTTTCCGCAATTACATTGTGTTCTGGGTTACCTTGTGTTCTGGGATTACATTGTGTTCTGGATTACACTGTGTTCTGGGATTACATTGTGTTCTGGATTACATTGTGTTCTGGGGTTACATTGTGTTCTGGGGTTACAATGTATGCTGGATTACATTGTTTTCTGGGATTACATTGTGTTCTGGGGTTGCAGTTTATGCTGGATTACATTGTGTTCTGGGTTACATTGTGTTCTGGGTTAAATTGTGTTCCTGGGTTACATTCTGTTCTGGGGTTACATTGTGTTCTGGGATTCCATTGTGTTCTGGATTACACTGTGTTCTGGGGTTACATTGTGTTCTGGGCTTACATTGTATGCTGGATTACATTGTGTTCTAGGTTACATTGTGTTCTGGGGTTACATTGTGTTCTGGGATTACATTGTGTTCTGGGATTACATTGTGTTTTGGGATTACAATGTGTTCTGGGTTACATTGTGTTCTGGGGCTACATTGTGTTCTGCGGCTAGATTGTTTTCTGGGATTACATTGTGTTCTGGGATTACATTGTGTTCTGGGTTACATTGTGTTCCAGATTACACTGTGTTCTGGGGTTAAATTGTGTTCTGGATTACATTGTGTTCTGGGGTTACATTGTGTTCTGGGGTTACATTGTGTTCTGGGGTTACATTGTGTTTTGGGATTACAATGTGTTCTGGGTTACATTGTGTTCTGGGGCTACATTGTGTTCTGGGGCTACATTGTTTTCTGGGGTTACATTGTTTTCTGGGATTACATTGTGTTCTGGGTTACATTGTGTTCTGGGATTACATTGTGTTCTGGGGTTACATTGTGTTCTGGATTACACTGTGTTCTGGGGTTACATTGTGTTCTGGATTACATCGTGTTCTGGGGTTACATTGTGTTCTGGGGTTGCATTGTATGCTGGATTACATTGTTTTCTGGGATTACATTGTGTTCTGCGGTTACATTGTATGCTGGATGGCATTGTGTTCTGGGTTACATTGTGTTCTGGGGCTACATTGTGTTCTCGGTTACATTGTGTTCCCGGGTTACATTCTGTTCTCAGTTACATTCTGTTCTGGGTTACGTCGTATTCTGGGTTACGTTGTGTTCTGGGTTACGTTGTGTTCTGGGTTACATTGTGTTTTGGGGTTACATTGTGTTCCCAGGTCATATTGTGTTCTCGGTTACATTGTTTTTGTGAGGTTATGTTGCATACTGGGATTTCATTGTGTTCCACGATAACATTGTGTTCTGGGTTACATTGTGATCCAGGGTTACATTGTGTTCTGGAGTTGAATTGTGTTCCTGGTTCACATTGTGATCTGGGTAACATTGTGTTCTGGGTTACATTGTGTTCTGGGGCTAAATTGTGTTCTGGGGCTACATTGTTTTCTGGGGTTACATTGTTTTCTGGATTACACTGTGTTCTGGGGTTACATTGTGTTCTGGATTACATTGTTTTCTGGGATTACATTGTGTTCTGGGGTTACAGTGTATGCTGGATTACATTGTGTTCTGGGTTACATTGTGTTCCCGGGTTACATTCTGTTCTGGGTTTACATTGTGTTCCCGGGTTACATTGTGTTCAGGGTTACATTGTGTTCCCGGGTTACATTCTGTTCTCTGTTACATCCTGTTCTGGGTTACGTCGTATTCTGGGTTACGTTGTGTTCTGGGTTACGTTGTGTTCTGGGGTTACATTGTGTTCCCAGGTCATATTGTGTTCTGGGTTACATTCTGTTCCCGGGTTACATTCTGTTCCCGGTTACATTCTGTTCTCGGTTACGTTGTGTTCTGGATTATGTTGTGTTCTGGGTTACATTGTGTTCTGGGGTTACATTGTGTTCCCAGGTCATATTGTGTTCTCGGTTACATTGTTTTTGTGAGGTTATGTTGCATACTGGGATTTCATTGTGTTCCACGATAACATTGTGTTCTGGGTTACATTGTGATCCAGGGTTACATTGTGTTCTGGAGTTGAATTGTGTTCCTGGTTCACATTGTGATCTGGGTAACATTGTGTTCTGGGTTACATTGTGTTCTGGGGCTAAATTGTGTTCTGGGGCTAAATTGTGTTCTGGTGCTACATTGTGTTTTGGGTTACTTTGTGTTCTCGGTTACATTGTGTTCTGGGGCTACATTGTGTTCTGGGTTCCATTGTGATCTGGGGCTACATTGTGTTCTGGGGCCACATTGTGTTTTGGGTTACTTTGTGTTCTCGGTTACATTGTGTTCTGGGGCTACATTGTGTTCTGGGGTTACATTGTTTTCTGGGATTACATTGTGTTCTGGGTTACATTGTCTTCTTGGATTACATTGTGTTCTGGATTATATTGTGTTCTGGGATTACATTGTGTTCTGGGTTACATTGTTTTCTCGGATTACATTGTGTTCTGGGGCCACATTGTGTTCTGGGGTTGCATTTTTTTCTGGGATTACATTGTGTTCTGGGGCGAAATTGTTTTCTGGGATTACATTGTTTTCTGGGATTACATTGTGTTCTAGGATTACATTGTGTTCTGGCGTTACATTGTTTTCTGGGATTACATTGTGTACTGGGTTACGTTGTGTTCTGGGAATACATTGAGTTATGGGGTTACATTGTGCTCTGGATTAAACTGTGGTCTGGGGTTACATTGTGTTCTGGATTACATTGTGTTCTGGGGTTACATTGTGTTCTGTGGTTACATTGTATGCTGGATTACATTGTTTTCTGGGATTACATTGTGTTCTGGGGTTGCATTATAAGATGGATTACATTGTGTTCTGGGTTACATTGTGTTCTGGGGCTACATTGTGTTCTTGGTTACATTGTGTTCTGGGTTACATTGTGTTCCCGGGTTACATTGTGTTCTGGGTTACATTGTGTTCCCGGGTTACATTGGGCTCTGGGTTACATTGTTTTCTCGGATTACATTGTGTTCTGGGGCCACATTGTGTTCTGGGGTTGCATTGTTTTCTGGGATTACATTGTGTTCTGGGGCAACATTGTTTTCTGGGATTACATTGTTTTCTGGGATTACATTGTGTTCTGGGATTACATTGAGTTCTGGGGTTACATTGTGCTCTGGATTAAACTGTGGTCTGGGGTTACATTGTGTTCTGGATTACATTGTGTTCTGGGGTTACATTGTGTTCTGTGGTTACATTGTATGCTGGATTACATTGTGTTCTGGGTTACATTGTGTTCCCGGGTTACATTGTGTTCTGGGTTACATTGTGTTTTTGGGTTACATTGGGCTCTGGGTTACATTGTGTTCCCGGGTTACATTCTGTTCTCAATTACATTCTGTTCTGGGTTACGTTGTATTCTAGGTTATGTTGTGTTCTGGGTTACGTTATGTTCTGGGATTACATTGTGTTCCCAGGTCATATTGTGTTCTGGGTTACATTGTGTTCCTGGGTTACATTCTGTTCTCGGTTACATTCTGTTCTGGGTTACGTTGTGTTCTGGGTTACGTTGTGTTCTGGTTTATGTTGTGTTCTGGGTTACGTTGTGTTCTGGGGTTACATTGTGTTCCCAGATCATATTGTGTTCTCGGTTACATTGTTTTTGTGAGGTTATGTTGCATACTGGGATTTCATTGTGTTCCACGATAACATTGTGTTCTGGAGTTGAATTGTGTTCCTGGTTCACATTGTGATCTGGGTAACATTGTGTTCTGGGTTACATTGTGTTCTGGGGCTACATTGTGTTCTGGGTTCCATTGTGATCTGGGGCTACATTGTGTTCTGGGGCGACATTGTGTTTTGGGTTACTTTGTGTTCTCGGTTACATTGTGTTCTGGGGCTACATTGTGTTCTGGGGGTTACATTGTTTTCTGGGATTACATTGTGTTCTGGGTTACATTGTGTTCTGGGGTTACATTGTGTTCTGTGTTACAATGTATTCTGGGATTACATTGTGTTCTGGGGCTACATTGTGTTCTACGGCTAGATTGTTTTCTGGGATTACATTTTGTTCTGGGGCTACATTGTGTTCTGGGATTACATTGTGTTTTGGGTTACATTGTGTTCTGTGTTACATTGTGTTCTAGATTACATTGTGTTCTGGGGCTGCATTGTTTTCTCGGATTACATTGTTTTCTGGAATTACATTGTGTTCTGGGTTACGTTATATTCTGGGGCTACATTGTGTTCTGGGGATACATTTTTTTCTGGGATAAATTTGTGTTCTGGGGCTACATTGTTTTCTGGGATTACATTGTTTTCTGGGATTACATTGTGTTTTGGGTTACATTGTGTTCTGGGATTACATTGTGTTCTGGGGCTACATTGTTTTCCGCAATTACATTGTGTTCTGGGTTACATTGTGTTCTGGGATTACATTGTGTTCTGGATTACACTGTGTTCTGGGATTACATTGTGTTCTGGATTACATTGTGTTCTGGGGTTACATTGTGTTCTGGGGTTACAATGTATGCTGGATTACATTGTTTTCTGGGATTACATTGTGTTCTGGGGTTGCAGTTTATGCTGGATTACATTGTGTTCTGGGTTACATTGTGTTCTGGGTTAAATTGTGTTCCTGGGTTACATTCTGTTCTGGGGTTACATTGTGTTCCCGGGTTACATTGTGCTCTGGGCCACATTGTTTTCTGGGACTACATTTTTTTATGGGATTACATTGTGTTCTTTGGTTACATTGTGTTCTGGGATTCCATTGTGTTCTGGATTACACTGTGTTCTGGGGTTACATTGTGTTCTGGGCTTACATTGTATGCTGGATTACATTGTGTTCTAGGTTACATTGTGTTCTGGGGTTACATTGTGTTCTGGGATTACATTGTGTTCTGGGATTACATTGTGTTTTGGGATTACAATGTGTTCTGGGTTACATTGTGTTCTGGGGCTACATTGTGTTCTGCGGCTAGATTGTTTTCTGGGATTACATTGTGTTCTGGGTTACATTGTGTTCTGGGTTACATTGTGTTCCAGATTACACTGTGTTCTGGGGTTAAATTGTGTTCTGGATTACATTGTGTTCTGGGGTTACATTGTGTTCTGGGGTTACATTGTGTTCTGGGGTTACAATGTGTTTTGGGATTACAATGTGTTCTGGGTTACATTGTGTTCTGGGGCTACATTGTGTTCTGGGGCTACATTGTTTTCTGGGGTTACATTGTTTTCTGGGATTACATTGTGTTCTGGGTTACATTGTGTTCTGGGATTACATTGTGTTCTGGGGTTACATTGTGTTCTGGATTACACTGTGTTCTGGGGTTACATTGTGTTCTGGATTACATTGTTTTCTGGGTTACGTTGTGTTCTGGGGTTACATTGTGTTCCCAGGTAATATTGTGTTCTCGGTTACATTGTTTTTGTGAGGTTATGTTGCATACTGGGATTTCATTGTGTTCCACGATAACATTGTGTTCTGGGTTACATTGTGATCCAGGGTTACATTGTGTTCTGGAGTTGAATTGTGTTCCTGGTTCACATTGTCATCTGGGTAACATTGTGTTCTGGGTTACATTGTGTTCTGGGGCTAATTGGGTTCTGGGGCTACATTGTGTTTTGGGTTACTTTGTGTTCTCGGTTACATTGTGTTCTGGGGCTACATTGTGTTCTGGGTTCCATTGTGATCTGGGGCTACATTGTGTTCTGGGGCTACATTGTGTTTTGGGTTACTTTGTGTTCTCGGTTACATTGTGTTCTGGGGCTACATTGTGTTCTGGGGGTTACATTGATTTCTGGGATTACATTGTGTTCTGGGTTACATTGTGTTCTGGGGCTACATTGTTTTCTGGGATTACATTGTGTTCTGGATTACATTGTGTTCTGGGATTGCATTGTGTTCTGGGGTTACATTATGTGCTGGATTACATTGTGTTCTGGGTTACATTGTGTTCTGGGTTACATTGTGTTCCCGGGTTATATTCTGTTCTGGGGTTACATTGTGTTCCCGGGTTACATTCTGTTCTGGGTTACATTGTGTTCCCAGGTTACATTCTTTTCTCAGTTACATTCTGTTCTGGGTTACGTTGTATTCTGGGTTACGTTGTGTTCTGGGATGACATTGTGTTCTGGGGTTACATTTTGTTCCCACGTCATATTGTGTTCTGGTTGACATTGTGTTCCTGGGTTACATTCTGTTCTTGCTTACATTCTGTTCTGGATCACGTTGTGTTCTGGGTTACATTGTTTTCTGGGTTACATTGTTTTCTGGGTTACATTGTGTTCTGGGTTACATTGTGTTCTGGGGCTACATTGTATGCTGGATTACATTGTGTTCTGGGTTACAATGTGTTCTTGGTTACATTGTGTTTATGGGGCTACATTGTGTTCTGGGGTTAAATTGTGTTCTGGGTTAGATTGTGTTCTGGAATTACATTGTGTTCTGGGGTTACATTGTTTTCTGGGATTACATTGTGTTCTGGGATTACATTGTGTTCTGGGTTACATTGTGTTCTGGGATTACATTGTGTTCTGGGTTACATTGTGTTCTGGGATTATATTGTGTTCTGGGGCTACTTTGTGTTCTGGGGCTAGATTGTTTTCTGGGGCTACATTGTGTTCTGGGGTTACATTGTGTTCCCAGGTCATATTGTGTTCTCGGTTACATTGTTTTTGTGAGGTTATGTTGCATACTGGGATTTCATTGTGTTCCACGATAACATTGTGTTCTGGGTTACATTGTGATCCAGGGTTACATTGTGTTCTGGAGTTGAATTGTGTTCCTGGTTCACATTGTCATCTGGGTAACATTGTGTTCTGGGTTACATTGTGTTCTGGGGCTAAATTGTGTTCTGGGGCTACATTGTGTTTTGGGTTACTTTGTGTTCTCGGTTACATTGTGTTCTGGGATTACATTGTGTTCTGGGTTCCATTGTGATCTGGGATTACATTGTGTTCTGGGGCCACATAGTGTTCTGGGTAACATTGTGTTCTGCGTTACATTGTCTTCTGGGGCTACATTGTGTTCGGGGGTTACATTGTGTTCTGGGTTACATTGTGTTCTGGGTTACATTGTGTTCTGGGGCTACATTGTGTTCTGGGGCTAGATTGTTTTCTGGGATTACATTGTTTTCTGGGATTACATTGTGTTCTGAGTTACATTGTGTTCTGGGATTACATTGTGTTCTGGGTTACATTGTGTTCTGGGATTATATTGTGTTCTGGGGTTACATTGTGTTCTGGATTACACTGTGTTCTGGGGTTACATTGTGTTCTGGATTACATTGTGTTCTGGGGTTACATTGTGTTCTGGGGTTACATTGTATGCCGGATTACATTGTTTTCTGGGATTACATTGTGTTCTGGGGTTACAGTGTATGCTGGATTACATTGTGTTCTGGGTTACATTGTGTTCTGGGTTACATTGTGTTCCCGGGTTACATTCTGTTCTGGGTTTACATTGTGTTCCCGGGTTACATTGTGTTCAGGGTTACATTGTGTTCCCGGGTTACATTCTGTTCTCTGTTACATTCTGTTCTGGGTTACGTCGTATTCTGGGTTACGTTGTGTTCTGGGTTACGTTGTGTTCTGGGGTTACATTGTGTTCCCAGGTCATATTGTGTTCTGGGTTACATTCTGTTCCCGGGTTACATTCTGTTCCCGGTTACATTCTGTTCTCGGTTACGTTGTGTTCTGGGTTATGTTGTGTTCTGGGTTACATTGTGTTCTGGGGTTACATTGTGTTCGCAGGTCATATTGTGTTCTCGGTTACATTTTTTTTGTGAGGTTATGTTGCATACTGGGATTTCATTGTGTTCCACGATAACATTGTGTTCTGGGTTACATTGTGATCTAGGGTTACATTGTGTTCTGGAGTTGAATTGTGTTCCTGGTTCACATTGTGATCTGGGTAACATTGTGTTCTGGGTTACATTGTGTTCTGGGGCTAAATTTTGTTCTGGGGCTACATTGTGTTTTGGGTTACTTTGTGTTCTCGGTTACATTGTGTTCTGGGGCTACATTGTGTTCTGGGTTCGATTGTGATCTGGGGCTACATTGTGTTCTGGGGCTACATTGTGTTTTGGGTTACTTTGTGTTCTCGGTTACATTGTGTTCTGGGGCTACATTGTGTTCTGGGGTTACATTGTTTTCTGGGATTACATTGTGTTCTGGGTTACATTGTGTTCTTGGATTACATTGTGTTCTGGATTATATTGTGTTCTGGGATTACATTGTGTTCTGGGTTACATTGTTTTCTCGGATTACAATGTGTTCTTTGGCCACATTGTGTTCTGGGGTTGCATTGGTTTCTGGGATTACATTGTGTTCTGGGGCGACATTGTTTTCTGGGATTACATTGTTTTCTGGGATTACATTGTGTTCTGGGATTACATTGAGTTCTGGGGTTACATTGTGCTCTGGATTAAACTGTGGTCTGGGGTTACATTGTGTTCTGGATTACATTGTGTTCTGGGGTTACATTGTGTTCTGTGGTTACATTGTATGCTGGATTACATTATGTTCTGGGTTACATTGTGTTCCCGGGTTACATTGTGTTCTGGGTTACATTGTGTTTTTGGGTTGCATTGGGCTCTGGGTTACATTGTGTTCCCGGGTTACATTCTGTTCTCAATTACATTCTGTTCTGGGTTACGTTGTATTCTAGGTTACGTTGTGTTCTGGGTTACGTTATGTTCTGGGATTACATTGTGTTCCCAGGTCATATTGTGTTCTGGGTTACATTGTGTTCCTGGGTTACATTCTGCTCTCGGTTACATTCTGTTCTGGGTTACGTTGTGTTCTGGGTTACGTTGTGTTCTGGTTTATGTTGTGTTCTGGGTTACGTTGTGTTCTGGGGTTACATTGTGTTCCCAGATCACATTGTGTTCTCGGTTACATTGTTTTTGTGAGGTTATGTTGCATACTGGGTTTCATTGTGTTCCACGATAACATTGTGTTCTGGGTTACATTGTGATCCAGGGTTACATTGTGTTCTGGAGTTGAATTGTGTTCCTGGTTCACATTGTGATCTGGGTAACATTGTGTTCTGGGTTACATTGTGTTCTGGGGCTAAATTGTGTTCTGGGTCTACATTGTGTTTTGGGTTACTTTGTGTTCTCGGTTACATTGTGTTCTGGGGCTACATTGTGTTCTGGGTTCCATTGTGATCTGGGGCTACATTGTGTTCTGGGGCTACATTGTGTTTTGGGGTTACATTGTGTTCTGTGTTACAATGTATTCTGGGATTACATTGTGTTCTGGGGCTACATTGTGTTCTGGGGGTTACATTGTTTTCTGGGATTACATTGTGTTCTGGGTTACATTGTGTTCTTGGATTACATTGTGTTCTGGGTTATATTGTGTTCTGGGATTACATTGTGTTCTGGTTACATTGTGTTCTCGGATTACATTGTGTTCTGGGGCCACATTGTGTTCTGGATAACATTGTGTTCTGCGTTACATTGTCTTCTGGGGCTACATTGTGTTCGGGGGTTACATTGTGTTCTGGGTTACATTGTGTTCTGGGTTACATTGTGTTCTGGGGCTACATTGTGTTCTGGGGCTACATTGTTTTCTGGGATTACATTGTTTTCTGGGATTACATTGTGTTCTGAGTTACATTGTGTTCTGGGATTACATTGTGTTCTGGGGTTACATTGTTTTCTGGGATTACATTGTGTTCTGGGTTACATTGTGTTCTGGGATTATATTGTGTTCTGGGGTTACATTGTGTTCTGGATTACATTGTGTTCTGGGGTTACATTGTGTTCTGGACTATATTGTGTTCTGGGTTACATTGTGTTCTGGGGTTACATTGTGTTCCCAGGTCATATTGTGTTCTGGGTTACATTCTGTTCCCGGGTTACATTCTGTTCCCGGTTACATTCTGTTCTCGGTTACGCTGTGTTCTGGGTTATGTTGTGTTCCAGGTTACATTGTGTTCTGGGGTTACATTGTGTTCCCAGGTCATATTGTGTTCTCGGTTACATTGTTTTTGTGAGGTTATGTTGCATACTGGGATTTCATTGTGTTCCACGATAACATTGTGTTCTGGGTTACATTGTGATCCAGGGTTACATTGTGTTCTGGAGTTGAATTGTGTTCCTGGTTCACATTGTGATCTGGGTAACATTGTGTTCTGGGTTACATTGTGTTCTGGGGCTTTTGTGTTCTGGGGCTACATTGTGTTTTGGGTTACTTTGTGTTCTCGGTTACATTGTGTTCTGGGGCTACATTGTGTTCTGGGGTTACATTGTTTTCTGGGATTACATTGTGTTCTGGGTTACATTGTGTTCTTGGATTACATTGTGTTCTGGATTATATTGTGTTCTGGGATTACATTGTGTTCTGGGTTACATTGTGTTCTCGGATTACATTGTGTTCTGGGGCCACATTGTGTTCTGGGGTTGCATTGTTTTCTGGGATTACATTGTGTTCTGGGACGACATTGTTTTCTGGGATTACATTGTTTTCTGGGATTACATTGTGTTCTAGGATTACATTGTGTTCTGGCGTTACATTGTTTTCTGGGATTACATTGTGTACTGGGTTACATTGTGTTCTGGGATTACATTGAGTTATGGGGTTACATTGTGCTCTGGATTAAACTGTGGTCTGGGGTTACATTGTGTTCTGGATTACATTGTGTTCTGGGGTTACATTGTGTTCCCAGGTCATATTGTGTTCTCGGTTACATTGTTTTTGTGAGGTTATGTTGCATACTGGGATTTCATTGTGTTCCACGATAACATTGTGTTCTGGGTTACATTGTGATCCAGGGTTACATTGTGTTCTGGAGTTGAATTGTGTTCCTGGTTCACATTGTGATCTGGGTAACATTGTGTTCTGGGTTACATTGTGTTCTGGGGCTAAATTGTGTTCTGGGGCTACATTGTGTTTTGGGTTACTTTGTGTTCTCGGTTACATTGTGTTCTGGGGCTACATTGTGTTCTGGGGTTACATTGTTTTCTGGGATTACATTGTGTTCTGGGTTACATTGTGTTCTTGGATTACATTGTGTTCTGGATTATATTGTGTTCTGGGATTACATTGTGTTCTGGGTTACATTGTGTTCTCGGATTACATTGTGTTCTGGGGCCACATTGTGTTCTGGGGCCACATTGTGTTCTGGGGTTGCATTGTTTTCTGGTATTACATTGTGTTCTGGGATTACATTGTTTTCTGGGATTACATTGTGTTCTAGGATTACATTGTGTTCTGGCGTTACATTGTTTTCTGGGATTACATTGTGTACTGGGTTACATTGTGTTCTGGGATTACATTGAGTTATGGGGTTACATTGTGCTCTGGATTAAAATGTGGTCTGGGGTTACATTGTGTTCTGGATTACATTGTGTTCTGGGGTTACATTGTGTTCTGTGGTTACATTGTATGCTGGATTACATTGTTTTCTGGGATTACATTGTGTTCTGGGTTACATTGTGTTCTGGGTTACATTGTGTTCTGGGGCTACATTGTGTTCTGGGGCTACATTGTTTTCTGGGATTACATTGTTTTCTGGGATTACATTGTGTTCTGAGTTACATTGTGTTCTGGGATTACATTGTGTTCTGGGGTTACATTGTTTTCTGGGATTACATTGTGTTCTGGGTTACATTGTGTTCTGGGATTATATTGTGTTCTGGGGTTACATTGTGTTCTGGATTACACTGTGTTCTGGGGTTACATTGTGTTCTGGATTACATTGTGTTCTGGGTTACATTGTGTTCTGGGGTTACATTGTGTTCCCAGGTCATATTGTGTTCTGGGTTACATTCTGTTCCCGGGTTACATTCTGTTCCCGGTTACATTCTGTTCTCGGTTACGTTGTGTTCTGGGTTATGTTGTGTTCTGGGTTACATTGTGTTCTGGGGTTACATTGTGTTCCCAGGTCATATTGTGTTCTCGGTTACATTGTTTTTGTGAGGTTATGTTGCATACTGGGATTTCATTGTGTTCCACGATAACATTGTGTTCTGGGTTACATTGTGATCCAGGGTTACATTGTGTTCTGGAGTTGAATTGTGTTCCTGGTTCACATTGTGATCTGGGCAACATTGTGTTCTGGGTTACATTGTGTTCTGGGGTTAAATTGTGTTCTGGGGCTACATTGTGTTTTGGGTTACTTTGTGTTCTCGGTTACATTGTGTTCTGGGGCTACATTGTGTTCTGGGGTTACATTGTTTTCTGGGATTACATTGTGTTCTGGGTTACATTGTCTTCTTGGATTACATTGTGTTCTGGATTATATTGTGTTCTGGGATTACATTGTGTTCTGGGTTACATTGTGTTCTCGGATTACATTGTGTTCTGGGGCCACATTGTGTTCTGGGGTTGCATTGTTTTCTGGGATTACATTGTGTTCTGGGGCGACATTGTTTTCTGGGATTACATTGTTTTCTGGGATTACATTGTGTTCTCGGATTACATTGTGTTCTGGCGTTACATTGTTTTCTGGGATTACATTGTGTACTGGGTTACATTGTGTTCTGGGATTACATTGAGTTCTGGGGTTACATTGTGCTCTGGATTAAACTGTGGTCTGGAGTTACATTGTGTTCTAGATTACATTGTGTTCTGGGGTTACATTGTGTTCTGTGGTTACATTGTATGCTGGATTACATTGTTTTCTGGGATTAAATTGTGTTCTGGGGTTGCATTGTATGCTGGATTACATTGTGTTCTGGGTTACATTGTGTTCTGGGGCTACATTGTGTTCTGGGTTACATTGTGTTCTGGGTTACATTGTGTTCCCGGGTTACATTGTGTTCTGGGTTACATTGTGTTCCCGGGTTACATTGTGCTCTGGGTTACATTGTGTTCCCGGGTTACATTCTGTTCTCAGTTACATTCTGTTCTGGGTTACGTTGTATTCTAGGTTACGTTGTGTTCTGGGTTACGTTATGTTCTGGGGTTACATTGTGTTCCCAGGTCATATTGTGTTCTGGGTTACATTGTGTTCCCAGGTTACATTCTGTTCTCGGTTACATTCTGTTCTGGGTAACGTTGTGTTGTGGGTTATGTTGTGTTCTGGGTTACGTTGTGTTCTGGGGTTACATTGTGTTCCCAGATCATATTGTGTTCTCGGTTACATTGTGTTGTAAGATTATGTTGCATACTGGGATTACACTGTGTTCCACGATAACGTTGTGTTCTGGGTTACGTTGTGCTCCAGGGTTACATTGTGTTCTGGAGTTACATTGTGTTTCTGGTTCACATTGTGATCTGGGTAACATTTTTTTCTGGGGTCACATTGTGTTATGCGGTTACATTATGTTCTGGGTTACATTTTGTTCTGGGTTGCGTTGTGTTCTGGGATTACATTGTGTTCAGGGTTACATTGTGCTCTGAAATTACATTATGTTCTGGGGTTACATTGTGTTCTGGGTTACATTGTTTTCCGGGGTTATATTGTGGTGTGAGATTATGTTGTGTTCTGGGATTACATTGTGTTCCATGATAACACTGTGTTCTGGGTTACGTTGTGTTCCAGGGTTACATTGTGTTCTGGAGTTACATTGTGTTATGCGGTTACATTATGTTCTGGGTTACTTTGTGTTCCTGGTTCACATTGTGCTGAGACCCGGTAAGAAGTTACCAAAGTAGTTCAGGAGTCCTAGAAATGACCGCTGCTCCATCACGTTCTGTGGCCTCGGTGCGTTCTCGATTGCCTCCATCTTCGAATCGGTGGGCCTGATGCCGTCCGCCGCGATTCTTCTCCCCAGGAACTTCACTTCAGACGCCAGGAAAACGCACTTTGAGTGTTTCAACCTGAGCCCCACACGGTTGAGTCGACTAAGAACCTCCTCCAGGTTCTGCAGATGCTCGACTGTGTCCCGACCTGTAACCAAGATGTCGTCCTGGAAGACCACCATGCGCAGGACCGACTTCAGTAAGCTTTCCATGTTTCTCTGGAAAATCGCCACGGCTGATCGAATTTCAAACGGGTATGTTATAAATGAAGAGACCTTTGTGCGTGTTGATGCAGGTGAGGCCCTTCAATGATTCCTCCTGCTCCTGCATCATGTAGGCCGAGGTCAAGTCCAGCTTCGTGAACGTCTTTCCTCCCGCCAGCATAGCAAAAAGGTCGTCAGCCTTTGATCGTGGGTATTGATCCTTCAGGGAGAAACGATTGATAGTTACTTTGTAATCACCACAGATTCTGACGGTGTCATCTCCCTTGAGGACTGGAACAATCAGACTGGCTTACTGGTTGAATTCGATCGGCAAAATGATGCCCTCTCGTTGCAGCCGGTCCAGCTCGCTCTCTACCCTTTCTCTCATCATGTACGGTACTGCTCTCGCCTTGTGATGGATGGGTCGCGCCCCCGGAATTCGGTGGATCTGCACTTTTGCTCCTTGGAACTTCCCGATGCCTGGTTCGAACAGCAAAGGGAACTTGTTTAAGACCTGGGCACACCAAGTGTCATCAGCGGACGAGAGCGCTCGGTTGTCGTCCCAGTTCCAGCATATCTTTCCCAGCCAGCTCCTGCCGAGCAGCGTGGAACCATTGCCCGGTACCACCCAGAATGGTCGCTTGTGCACCACTCCATCGTAGGAGACCTTTACAGCAGCATTGCCAATTACGGGAATCAGTTCCTTTGTGTAAATTCTCAGTTTCGTGCGAATGGGAGTCAAGTCTAGCCTTAAGACCTTTTTGCACCACAATTTTTCGAAAGTCTTTTTTCTCATAATGGACTGATTTGTGCCCGTGTCCAGCTCCATTGACACCGGGAGTCCATTTAATTCAACCTTCAGCATTATCGGGGGACACTTTGTGGTAAATGTGTGCACCCCATATACCTCTGCCTCCTCGGTCTGAGGCTCTGGTTCGTCGTGATCCACCATGGATCTGTCCTCCTCTGCAACATGGTGGTTTGCAGGATTAACAGGGTTTGCAGCTTGCCTGCACATACATTGGAGTTGTCCCATTGTTCCACAGCCCTTGAAAACGTATCCTTTGAAGCGGCATGAATGGAAACGATGATCACCCTCGCAGCGCCAACAAGGTTTTAATGGCCTTGCATTCATCACCCTTGATGGTGAACTCTGAGACATCTGTGGACATGCAGCTGCATGCATGTGGAGCCTGCCCTGTACGTTGTGATTTGAAAATAACATCACTTTGTTCACAGTACTTGTAACAGTACTCGTGTGCTGAGAGATTTGCTTAGGATTGTCACTGGTGGCAATGAACGCCTGGGCTATTGCTATGGCCTTACTCAAGGTTGGGGGCTCTACAGTCAAAAGTTTGCAAAGTATCACTTCATGGCCAATGCCAAGTATGAAAAAGTCTGTGAGCATGTGCTCCAAATGTCCTTCAAATTCGCAATATCCTGCAAGGCGTCTTAGCTCGGCAACATAACTCGTCACTTCCTGGCCTTCAGACCTTTTGTAAGTGTAGAACCGGTACCTCACCATCAGAATACTTTCCTTCGAGTTCAGATGCTCCCGGACCAGTGTGCACAAATCATCGTACGATTTCTCTGTGGGTTTTGCTGGAGCAAGCAGATTTTTCATGAGTCCATACGGTGGTGCCCCACAGACGGTGAGGAGAATCAGCCTTCGTTTGGCAGCGTTCGCTTCCCCTTCCAGCTCATTGGCCACGAAGTACTGACTGAGTCGCTCCACGAAGGTTTCCAAATCTATCTCCCTCCGAGAATTTCTCCAGGATGTTCACTGTTCTCTGCGTCGTTGGGTTCATCATCTGTATCTCATCACCAGTTGTTATGTATGAATAACGAGTCTGACTGGATACTGTGAGCTCAAAGTAAAGTGTGACCTTAGTCCTTTATTGCAGGTCTCCAGAGTGCCTCTCCAGCCTGTGAGGCCTACTTAAGTACCTGTGCTCCCAAGGGATTGTGGGTTCCCTTGGGACTCCAGGGGATGAGCTCTCTGATGGCTATACAAGGTATATACAAGTTTACATACATAACAGAAATCATGCTTGACAAATCTTCTAAAATTTTTTGAGGATGTAACTCATAGAGTGGACAAGGGAGAACCAATGGATGTGGTGTATTTCGATTTTTAAAAGGCTTTTGACAAGGTCCCACACAAGAGATTAGTGTGCAAAATTAAAGCACATGGTATTGGGGGCAATGTATTGACATGGATCGAGAACTGGTTGGCAGACAGGAAGCAAAGAGTAGGAATAAACGGGTCCTTTTCAGAATGGCAGGCAGTGACTAGTGGGGTACCGCAAGGTTCAGTGCTGGGACCCCAGCTATTAACAATATACATTAATGATTTGGACGAAGGAATTGAATGTAATATCTCCAAGCTTGAAGATGACACTAAGCTGGGTGGCAGTGTGAACTGTGAGGAGGATGCTTAAGAGGCTACAGGGTGACTTGGACAGGTTAGGTGAGTGGGCAAATGCATGGCAGATGCAGTATAATGTGGATAAATGTGAGGTTATCCACTTTGGTGGCAAAAACAAGGAGGCAGAATATTATCTGAATGGTGACAGATTAGGAAAAGAGGAGGTGCAACGAAACCTGGGTGTCATGGTACATCAGTCATTGAAAGTTGGCATGCAGGTACAGCAGGCGGTGAAGAAGGCAAATGGCATGTTGGCCTTCATAGCGAGAGAATTTGAGTATAGGAGCAGGGAGGTCTTACTGCAGTTTTACAGGGCCTTGGTGAGGCCACATCTTGAACATTGTGTACAGTTTTGGTCTCCTAATCTGAGGCAGGACATTCTTGCTATTGAGGGAGTGCAGCGAAGGTTCACCAGACTGATTCCCGGGATGGCAGGACAGACATATGAAGAAAGACTGGATCGACTAGGTTTATATTCACTGGAATTTAGAAGAATGAGAAGGGCTCTCATAGGAACATATAAAATTCTGATGGGATTGGACAGGTTAGATGCAGGAAGAATGTTCCCGATGTTGGGGAAGTCCAGAACCAGAGGTCACAATCTAAGGATAAGGGGTAAGCCATCAAGGACCGAGATGAGGAGAAACTTCTTCACCCAGAGAATTGTGAACCTGTGGAATTCTCTACCACAGAAAGTTGTTGAGGCCAGTTCGTTAGATGTATTCAAAAGGGAGTTATATGTAGCCCTTACAGCTAAAGGGATCAAAGGGTATGGAGAGAAAGCAGGAATGGGGTACTGAAGTTGCATGATCAGCCATGATCATATTGAATGGTGGCGCAGGCTCGAAGGGCCGAAGGGCCTGCTCCTGGACCTATTTATTATGTTTCTCAGAGAAGGTATAACCATCCATGGCTAACTAAGGAAATAAGGGATGGTATCAAATTGAAAACAAGAGCATACAATGTGGTCAAGACTAGTGGGAGGCCAGACAATTGAGAAAATTTTAAAAGCCAGCAAAGAACGACTAAAAAAAATTATAAAGAGAGGGATGATAGATTATGAAAGTAAACTAGCACAAAATATTAAAACAGATAGTAAGAGTTTCGACAGGTACATAAAAAGGAAAAGAGTGGCTAAAGTAAATGTTTATCCTGTAGAGGATGAGACTGAGGAATTAATAATGGAGAACAGGGAAATTGCAGAGACATTGAACAAATATCTTGTATTGGTCTTCACAGTAGAAGAAACTAAGAAATCCCAATAGTGGATAATCATGGGGCTATAGGGAGGGAGGATCACTAATGAAGTAGTACTCGGTAAGATAATGGGACTAAAGGCGGACAAGTCCCCTGGACCTGATAGCTTAATCCTCGGGTCTTAAAAGAATTGGCTGCAGAGATAGTGGATGCATTGGTTGTAATCTACCAAAATTCCCTGGATTCTGGGGAGGTCCCAGCGGATTGGAAAACCGCAAATATAACGCCCCTATTTAAAAAAGGAGGCAGACAAAAAGCAGGAAACTATTGACCAGTTAGCGTAATATCTGACGTTGGGAAAATGCTGGAGTCCATTATTAAGGAGGCAGTAGCAGGACATTTGGAAAAGCACAATTCAATGAAGCAGAGTCAGCATGGTTTTTATGAAAGGGAAATCATGTTTGACACAATTGCTGGAGTTCTTTGAGGATGTAATGAGCAGGGTGGATAAGGGGGAACCAGTGGATGTAGTGTATTTGGATTTCCAGAAGGCATTTGATAAGGTGTCACGTAAAAGTTAACTGCACAAGATAAACATTCACGGGGTTGGGGGTAATATATTAACATGGATAAAGGATTGGCTAACTAACAGAAAACAGAGAGTCAGGATAAATGGGTCATTTTCCGGTTGGCAAACAGTAGCTAGTGTGCTGCCGCAGGGATCGGTGCTGGGTCCTCAACTATTTATAATCTATATTAATGACTTGGATGAAAGGACTGAGTGTAATGTAATCAAGTTTGCTGATGATACAAAGATGGGTGGGAAAGCCAATTGTGAGGAAGACACAAAATATCTGCAAAGGGATATATATAGACAGGTTAAGTGAGTGGCAAAAATTTGGCAGATGGAGTATAATGTGGGAAAAAGTGAGATTATTCACTTTGGCAGAAAAAATAGAAAAGCAAATTATAATTTAAATGGAGAAAAATTGCAAAGTGCTGCAATACAGAGGGACCTGGGGTCCTTGTGCATGAAACACAAAAAGGTAGTATGCAGGCACAGCAAGTAATCAGGAAGATGGAATGTTGGCCTTTATTGCAAGGGCGATAGAGTATAAAAGCAGAGAAGTCCTGATACAACTGTGCAGGGTATTGGTGAGGCCACACCTCGAGTACTACATACAGTTTTGGTCTCCGTATTTAAGGAGGGATTTACTTGCATTGGAGGCTGTTCAGAGAAGGTTCATGAGGTTGATTCCAGAGATGAGGGGGTTGACTTGTGAAGATAGGTTGAGTAGGTTGGGCCTATACACATTGGAGTTCAGAAGAATGAGAGGTGATCTTATCGAAACATATAAGATAATGAGGGGGCTCAACAAGGTGGTTGCAGAGAGGATATTTCCACTCATAGCGGAAACTAAAACTGGCGGACATAGTCTCAGAATAAGGGGCCGCCCATTTAAAACTGAGTTGAGGAGGAATTTCTTCTCTCATAGAAACATAGAAACTAGGAGCAGTAGTAGGTCATTCGGCGCTTTGAGTCTGCACCACCATTCAATATGATCATGGCTGATCCTCTATCTCAACACCATATTCCCGCTTTTCCCCCATACCCCTTGATGCCTTTTGTTTCTAGAAATCTATCTACCTCCCTCTTAAATATATTCAGAGACTTGGTCTCCACAGCTTCTGTGGTAGAGAATTCCACAGGTTCACCACCCTCTGAGTGAAAACATTTCTCCTCATCTCGGTCCTAAATTTCCTACCCCATATCCTGAAACTGTGACCCCTTCCCAGTCATGGGAAACATCCTCCCCGCATCCAGTCTATCCAAGCCAGTCAGAATTTTACACGTTTCAATGTGATCCCCTCTCTTTCTTCTAAACTCTAGTGAATACAGGTCTAGCCGCCCCAATCTATCCTCACACTTCAGTCCTGCTATCCCAGGAATCAGTCTGGTGAACCTTCGCTGCACTCCCTCTATGGCAAGTATAGCCTTTCTTAGGTAAGGAGACCAAAACTGCACACAATACTCCAGGTACAATCTCACGTAGGTCCTGTATAACTGATCCTGTACTCAAATCCTCTTGCAATGAAGGCCAACATACCATTTGCCTTCCTAGAAGGTTGTAAATCTGTGGAATTCTCTGCCCCAGAGAGATGTAGAGGCTGGTCACTGAATATATTTAAGACAGAGATAGACAGATTTTTGAGCGATAAGGGAATAAAGGGTTATGGGGAGCGAGCCGAGTCTATGATCAGATCAGCCATGATATTAAATAGAGGAGCAGGCTCGAGGGGCCGGGTGGCCTACTCCAGCTCCTATTTCTTATGTTCTAATGTTCTTATATCTGTGGCGCATCTCCAATTGCTGCCTAACTCCTGGATGTTGAACCCACACTTAACAGCTCATTTAGCACAACGTAGCCCCTCCAGATAAGTGTGCAATGCCATGATTTTATGCTGCTATCAATTTTTTAGGCGTCAACACGGTATTTCGCATTTGGAGACCATACCTGAAACGAGACAATAAAAATTTCTCTCCTGCGGTGACAACACTTCAAAAATGGCGGTACCAAATTTTAACCCCATAGAAAGTAAGATAAAGCAGACAAAGAGCGCATAAGACAGATGCCAGGTTGATAATATAAGTGAGAATCAGGCTACATACAGAAAGTTCAGAGAGGAAGTGAAAAAGAAAATAAGAAGGGCAAAGAGAGGGTATGAGGATAAAATGGCAGCCAACATAAAAGGGAATTAAAAAGTCTTCTATAGTCATATAAACAGTAAACAGGTTAAGAGGAGGGGTGGGGCCAATTAGGGACCAAAAAGGAGACCTATGCATGGAGGCAGCCGGTATGGCTGAGGTACGAAATGAATACTTTGCATCTGTCTTCACCAAGGAAGAAGATGCTGCCAAAGTCACAGTGAAAGAGGAGATAGTGGAGCTACCAGATGAGATAAAAATTGATAAAGCGGAGGTACTAGAACGGCTGGCTATACTTAACGTAGATAAGTCACCAGGACCGGATGGTATGCATCCTAGGATGCTGCGGGAAGTTAAGGTGGAAATCACAGAGGTACTGGCCATAATCTTCCAATCCTCCATAGAGATAGAGGTGCTGCCAGAGGACTGGAGAATTGTACATGTTACACCCTTTTTCAAAAAAGGTGTAAGGATAAACCCAGCAACTACAAGCCAGTCAGTTAAACTTCGGTAGTAGGAAAGCTTTTAGAAAAGATAATCTGGGACAAAATTAACAGTTACTTGGATTAATTAAGGAAAGCCAGCATGGATTTGTTAAAGGCAAATCATGGTTAATTAACTTGATTGAGTATTTTGATGAGATAACAGAGAAGGTTGATGAGTGTAATACGGTTGACGTGGTGTACATGGACTTCCAAAAGGCGTTTGATAAAGTACCACATAATAGGCTTGCCAGCAAATTGAAGCCCATGGAATAAAAGGGACAGTGGCAGCATGGATACGAAATTGGCTAAGTGACAGGAAACAGAGAGTAGTGGTAAGTGGTTTTTCGGACTGGAGGTAGGTATGCAGTGGTGTTCCCCAGGAGTTAGTACTAGGACCGCTGCTTTTCTTGATATATATTAATGACTTGGACTTGGGTGTATAGGACATAATTTCAAAATTTGCAGATGACACACAACTTGGAAATATAGTTAACCATGAGGAGGATAGTGATAGACTTCAAGAAGACATAGACAGGCTGGTGAAATGGGCAGACACGTGGCGGATGAAATTTAACTCAGAAAAGTGCAAAGTAATACATTTTCGCAGGAATAATGAGATGAGGCAATATAAACTAAGGGTACAATTCTAAAGTGGGTGCATGAACAGAGAGACCTGGGGCATATGTGCACAAATCGTTGAAGATGGCAGGGCAGGTTGAGAAGCGGGATCCTGGGCTTCATAAATAGAGGCATAGAGTACAAAAGTAAGGAAGTTATGATGATCCTTTATAAGACACTGGTTTGTCCTCAACTGGAGTATTGTGTCCAATTCTGGCTACTGCACCTTCGGAAGGATGTGAAGGCCTTAGAGAGGGTGCAGAAAAGATTTACGAGAATGGCTGCAGGGATGAGGGGCTTTTTAAAATATTCGTTCCAGGATGTGGGCGTCGCTGGCAAGGCCAGCAATTATTGCCCATCCTTAATTCCCCTTGAGAAGGTGGCATTGAGCTGCCTTCTTGAAATGTTGCAGTCCTTATGATGAAGGTACTTCGACAGTGCTGTTAGGGAGGGAGTTCCAGGATTTTGACCCAGCGACGATAAAGGAACAGCGATATATTTCCAACTCAGAATGGTGTGTAACGGAGGGGAACATGGAGGTGGAGTTCCCAAGTGCTTGCTGCCCTTATCCTTCTAGGTGGTAGAGGTCGTGGGTTTGGGATGTGTTGCCGAAGATGCCTTGGCAAGTTGCAATAGAACATTTTGTAGATGGTACACACTGCAGCCACGGTGCGCCGATGGTGGAGGGAGTGAATGTTTAAGGTGGTGGATGGGATGCCAATCAAATGGGCTGCTTTGTCCTGGATAGAAGTGAGCTTCCTGAGTGTTGTTGGACCTGCAGTAATTCAGGCAATTGGAGAGTATTCCATCACACTCTTGACTTATGCCTTGCAGATGGTGGAGAGGCTTTTGGAAGTCAGGAGGTAAGACACTCGCTGCAGAATACCCAGCCTCTGACCCGCTCTTGTGGCCACAGTATTTATGTGACTGGTCCAGTTAAATTTCTGGCCAAGTGACACCCAGGATGTTGATGGCAGTGGGTGGGGGGGGGGGGGGCGGTTGGTGATGGTAATGTCGTTGAATATCATGGGGCAGTGGTTAGACTCTCGCTTGTTGGAGATGGTCATTGCCTGGCACTTGTGTGGCGTGAATGTTACTTGCCACTTATCAGCTCAAGCCTGAATGTCGTCCAGGTCTTGCTACATGCGGGCACGGACTGCTTAATTTTTTGAGGAGTTGCGAATGGAACTGAATATTGTGCAATCATCAGAGAACATCCCCATTTCTGACCTTATGATGCAGGGAAAGTCATTGATGAAGCAGCTGAAGGTGGTTGGGCCTAGGACACTGCCCTGAGGAACTTCTGCAGTGATGTCCTTGATCTGCGATGATTGGTCTCCAACAACCGCAATCATCGTCCTTTCTTCTAGGTATGACTCCAGGCAGTGAAGAGTTTTCTCCCTGATTCCTATTGATTTAAATTTTACTGCGGCTTCTTGATGCCACACTCGATTGAATGCTGCCTTGATGTCAATGGCAGTCACTCTCACCTCACCTCTGGAATTCAGCTCTTTTGTCCACGTTTGGATCAAGACTGTAATGAGGTCAATAGCCGAGTGGTCCTGGTGGGATGCAAACTGAGCATCGGTGAGTAAGTGCCGCTTGATAGCATTGTCAACGTGACGCAACTGCTAGCAACAAAATAAATTACTTGCGCATGCTGGTTCCAATGGTTTCTTGGTTGTTCTCACCGGACTTTGTTGGCAGCAGTCATTTTGATATATTAATGTGGTTTGTTCTTGAAATAAATCATCTTTACGATTATTGGAAGTAAAGATCCTTGCGGTTTCCAGTCATTTCTGATGTGTTTCAGTTCACCAATGTGGTCATTTGATGTCGTGGTCTGGCTCGGTTCCAGGTTCCTCGCTGGTGTGCTTGAGAAGCGAAAGCTCCTGGAGTTTGTCAACACTTAGCATTTACCAAGCTTTAAATTTAAGTAATAATAGATGTGACTGATGATGGTTTAATGTTACATATTGTAGAATTTACCAATATCTCGCAAAGATTCCAGGTACCTTTCCCCTGCGCAGGAGAAGAATCCTTTTCTGGACTTTTAAAATGGAAGGAAAACTTTGGGACACAAATGAATTTTAAAGGGACAGACGAGGCCTGCAGGGGATAAAAGGGGGTGCATACATGGAGACCGCACCCCCCCCCCCAGTGTTTGGACTCATAGGAAAGGGAATTTAATTTGGAACTATCTACCAGAAAGTTTGAAATCCAAAAGTGGTCTCCATGAATGCACCCTCTTTTTTCCCCACAGGCTGTAATTTGACAATTTATTCAATGTGTTGTACCCCTCAGTGTGTATTGGTCTGTGTGTGTTATTAAAGGTGTGCCTTTTACTTCTTTTTAAACACAATAAAGCCATACCTGCTTCCTACCTTGAAACCGATTGTCTGTCCAAGTCTGTCACTGTCCCTTCATAATTCCAGTGTCTACAACCAAGGGTGTGGGAGCGATTCGGAACCGCTCATATAAGGTCAGAAGGGAAAGCTGACCCCCTGCAAACCACCCCTTACATAATGGCGACCCAGATGGGACACTGGTACAAGGGACGTGATAAGAGAGAGACTGGTTTCAGGAAACGAAGCAAAATGGAAGAGGGGACTTCCTCGTATGTGTTTAAGAGGGTAAATGTGGCTAAGGAGTGGGCACTCGATGTGCTGTATGCTGAGCATCCAAAAAATGCTGCAGCTCAATGGACCAAGAGCAAGGACCATAAAAAGTCGACAGAGAAGGCCATTTGGCTAATTTGCCAACAGCAACAGATCCGGCTTCTCGATGAGGAGAATGAGAAATTAAAGGGAGTATTGAGACAGGCAGAAGAGAGGTCCAGCGCAAGGGCCACAGTCAGGGAAAGTCTGTGGACAGAGGTGGGACAGTTAAAGGAAAGTAGAGAGCTCACTAAAGAAAGGCACAAAAACCCAATTGGACCTTTTACAGCGTCAGATTATTGAAGCCAAGAATAGCGAACGGGCGTTGCGGGAAGAGAATTCCTGCCTCGCCAAGCAAGTTAAAGAGTACGGGGAGAGGGTGAGAGACATTCAGGTAGCCTATCAGGTAACCAGTACCAGGGAATTTGAGGCAGGAGACCACGGCCCCTGCCAGCAGCAGATCCAAAGCTTGAACCTTGCTCTATCCCGGGCTAAAGGCATGGTGTGCCTGATAAACCCGGGTTTAGCCCAGGAACACCTGGTTGGGCAAGGAGAAACCTCTCAGTCACCACCTGCAGCTCCCAGGAATGGCCCAGGGCAGCAGGGGTGTCAGCCAGAGTGCGGGGCAGGCAAGGATTGCAAACTACCAACACCGGCAGCCTCGAGTTTTAACTCGGCTTGGCAGCAGGGGGAAGAGGGCGAGCCAATACAAGAAGGGCCAGAACCAGGGCCAATGCACCCGGTCCGGCAGAAGTTTGGCCCGCCTGATGTCAATGGGGCAGCAGGACCCCTAGAAAGCAACTTCGTAGTCCCCCACGACACCCAAAAACTGAGGGCTATGATAGGCCACCTAAGTAAGCTCACCCAACAGGGGGATCCCTCGGTACACTTCCTGGAAGTGGAACACACAGGGGATATTAACGGGTGCGGTGATTCAGAGCAGGCTAAGCTGTTGCTCTTCTCGCTAGACACCAAGCTGTGCCATTCCCTCTCTGCAGACAGCAGAAAGGGGCGAAACACGTACGCTACGGTTAAGGAGGAGGTTCTAGAGGCCATGGGTATGAGCGACGGGAATCCTTTCTCCCGAGTGGAGAAGACAGTGCAGCTCGATGGGGAGACTCCACAGGCTTTCGCCGACAGGTTGTGGCCGGTCTACGAAAGGGCCTGTAGTGGGGTTCTTGACCGGGCCCACCTGAACCTCAATGAGCTGGCTCACTGGCTCCGCAGCCTGGTGGCAAACAGCCTACCTGGCGTAAAGGCAAAAGCCGAGGTCTGGTTCGATCCAAGAGATCCCAGAACCACCGAAGAGACAGTGGTCAGGCAGTTGATCCTGGCTTACCGGAACAGTAGAGGGACAGAGGAGCCCTCCTCTAAAGGGAGGGTCCATGAGATTAAACCCAGCCAAGGCAAGAGAGAGTGGCATCAGGAAGGTGGGAACCCTCCCCACAAAGGGGGCGAGTGTTTTGGGTGTGGGAAAAGTGGGCACTGGAGGAAGGATTGTAGGAACCCCTGGAAAGCGACTAAGGGAAAGGCCACTCCAGCCCCAGCCCATAAGGCCGGGGCAGGAACACCCGACACATATGAGACACTTGTAGCCACCCTACAGACACTCATAAACAGACAGGGAGCAGCAGCTATTGCAACCGGTCCAATAGCCGGTACGGTAAAACCCTCTGCTCCAACCCACCCAGATGCATGACTAAGGCCAGTGCAGCCTGTGTACCTGTGATCCCTAGAGTACGATGTCTGGAAGAGACCGTGCGTTACGATGGAGATGGAGAAAGTGAAAGGGACCTACCTGCTAGATACCGGTGCTTCCAGCACCCTTGTATATGCAGATAACCCAGCTACCTCACCTCTATCGAACGGGGTCCCGTACAGTCGAGTGGGGTTCACAGGCAATGAGCAAACTGGTTCATTTTCCATCCCGCTCACCATTCAGTTAGGGACGCTCAAAACCAAATGGAAGTGTGTCCTGATGAAATGGGAGCAGAAGGGAAAAGGGATCCTGGGAGCTGATTTTATCATTGGCCACCAGATCCTAGTGGATCTCAGGAACCACTGTCTATGGGGAGCCATAGTGACTGACAGGGAAGGTGAGCTGGCGGTGATCCCATAAAAAGGGGCCAAGGGAACATTGTGTACCGTGAAGCCAAAGGAGGGTTATGACTTGGAATTACTGGTCAGTAACACCCCAGTGGAGTACCAGGCATATGTACGGGCACACCTTGCAGCATTTGCCACCCACAAACATGACTGTGGTAGGGTAACGGGGGTGGAGGTTAGTATAGTAGGGGACCCCATGACCCGACCACAAAAGCAATATAACTTCCCCAGGGAGGCAGAGGCAGACCTGACAACGGCGCTGGGATCACTGGTAGAGCAAGGGGTGTTAAGACCGATAGCAACCCATGTGAACTCTCCACTGTGGCCGGTTAAGAAACCGGACAACTCATGGAGGTCCACCGTGGACTATCGAGTACTAAATAAGAATATCCCTGCCTGTGCACCCACTGTAGCAGCCGTAGCAGATCTCATAGGGAGTATTCCAGCATCTGCGACCACTTTCACGGTGCTGGACATTTCAAATGGGTTCTGTTCCATTCCTTTAAAACAGGAGGACCAGTACAAGTTCGCCTTTACCTTTAAGGACCAACAATATACGTGGAACTATCTTCCCCAAGGCTTCCACAATTGTCCCAGCATTTTTCACCAATGCATGGCAAACTGTTTAAAGGGCTTTAGCAGACCCCAGCAGTTGGTGCAGTATGTGGATGACCTGCTTCTGTTCACCGATCAGGGGGAAGAGCATGGCCCACTGCTGGCTGAGCTGCTGGAGCTGCTAAAAGAAGAAGGGTTTAAAGTAAACCCCAGGAAGGCACAGATCAGCCAGAAGGAAGTCAAATTCCTGGGGCTGACTGTGCGCGCTGGGGAAAGGGCCATAGACAAGGCTAGAAGGGAGGCAGTACAGGAGTTACCAGCCCCCAACACAGTGACAGGGGTAAGGTCCTTTCTAGGACTCACCGGGTACTGCAGAGACTTCATTGAGGATTATGCAGCAACCGCAGCCCCTCTGCTCAGGCTCCTACACAAGGGTGCAGAGTGGGACTGGGATGAGGGTTGCGAGGCAGCATTTAATCAGCTCAAGAAGGACTTGCAGACCGCGCCAGCCTTAGGAGCGATAGATGTAGGAAAGGAGTTTTTCCTGGAGGTGACAGCAAGCGGGGACAGTTTGAGCTCACTGCTGCTTCAAGAGCGGCACGGCCAGCTGAGACTGGTGGTTTACTCCTCCAGGATCCTCACAGATGTGGAGAAGGGGTACTCCAACTGTGAGAGACACCTCCTAGCCACACATTGGGCAGTGAAAAGATCCTTGATCTTCACGGAAGGGTCTCCTCTAACACTCCTAACCCACCACACACCTACTCAGATGCTCCTAGATGGGAGGATTAAGGACGGGACGGTGAGCAGTGCCCGCATTGCTCGCTGGACCCTGCTCTTCTCCCAGATGGGCCTCAGAGTAGAAGGCCCCCGCGAGCCAAGGCTCGCAGCCAACCTAATCAATCCAGGGAAAGCCCACAGGTGCTTCATAGAAGGGGTATGGGAGGTAAACATTGGCCTTCGGGCGGGGTTACACCCTACAGGCCGGGACATCTACGTGGACGGGTCGAACACGGTATCTGCTAGCCAACGACTCACTGGCTACGGAGTCTATGACCCAAGGGCAGGTATTGCCCTGGCAATCAAGCTCCCCAGCACCATGAGCGTCCAGCACGCTGAACTGTCCGCCGTAATGTATGTGGTGACCCACCCCGAGGAATTCCCTACCCCGTACACGATTTGCTCGGACAGTATGTTCACCTGCAATTCATGTACGGAGTACCTGTCTATCTGGTCCTGTCGCGGATACACGTCCACTGACGGGAGACCCCTGGCAATCAAGCCCCTGCTGGAGAAAATCATGACAGCGGTGGGGGAAGAAGGAAAGGTCTACATACATAAGGTGAAGGCCCATTCAAAAACCGAACCCCGTGCAGAGGGAAACCAACAGGCTGACAAACCGGCCAAAGAAGGTGCCCGCATGGGAAAGTTCTGGGACCCCTATGACACCGGCCGCATAGCAGCGGTCAAGAATAAGAACAGGGCAGCAGAGAGTACAGGGACAGCTTTGGCCCCGGACTTAAATACAGTTCTGCTACAGGACCCAGTCCTGAAAGCTATCCTGAACGCGCTAGCTAGAGGAGAGAGAGTAGAAGGTCCGTACGGCACAGCAGCCATTACCATTAAGGAAAGCATGCTGTTTAAAGAGGGACAATGGGTCGTGCTGCAGCAGCACCAGAGGGAATTCCTAAAACTGGCCCATGAGGGTCCAGGAGCGGGTCACCCCGGGCCTGAGACCACCTGGCAACGGGTGGAACAGGCAGGATGGTGGCCGGAACTCAGGGAGGACGTCCGCAAGTTCTGTGCGAACTTCCTGGTGTGTGCTGCGAACAACCCTGACCCCCAGAAAAGGAAGGTGTCCCTAGGACACGTCAGGAGGGTAGAGGGACCATGGCAGCCAATCCAAATTGACTACATCGGGCCCCTACCCACCGCCCAGGGAGGCTACAAATACTGCCTAGTCCTGGTGGACGTGTTCTCAAAATGGGTTGAAGCCTTCCCCTGCCGAACAGCCACCGCACTAGGGACAGCTAAGATTCTAGTGAGGGAAGTGTTCTCCCGGTGGGGACTCCCACAGTATGTGGAGTCGGACCAGGGGAGCCATTTCACCGGGCAGGTAATGCAGGCAACCCTTAAGGTGCTCGGCATTGAGGGGAAATGGCACGTTGCCCACAATCCACAGTCATCGGGTATTGTGGAGCATTTAAACCGCACCATTAAAGAAAGGCTGCGGAAGGAAACGGGAGACTCACCCCAAAAGTGGGTGGAGGTCTTACCATTGGTCCTAATGGGGATCCGAGCTAGCCAGTCAAAGAGCACCGGGTATTCCCCATATGAGCTCATGACTGGCCGGATCATGCAGACCCCCACCCATGTCCTAGCCCCGGTGCTCACAGAAGGTCAGCTCAGAGAGGTGAACCGGGACCGGTTTTTCAGGAACCTGTTTGAACACCTCAAACAGATTCACTGGCAGGCTGCTAGTAACATGGGCAGACAGCATCAGAGTAACCGATTGCTGCTAGAACCCAGCAAACACCACGAATAGGAGATAGGGGACCAGGTCATGGTGAGGAACTATGCTCGGGTCGGGGTTTTTGAAGCATTATATATGGGGCCATACAGCATTGTGCACAAGGCAAGCCCGATGGTCTATGCCATAAAGCTGCCCCGCCGTACTAAGTGGTTCCACATCAACCAGTGCAAGCTGTACAACCCAGGGTCAGCCAACCACAGAGGGCAGCTGGGAGGGGTGAACCATCCTCAGGACAGGGACCCTCCATTGGCCGCCCCCGACGGTGGAGGGCCCACAGGGAATGTGGCAGGCTCAGAAACCGTGCCTATAGGGGCGGTGAATTGCAGTACTGGAGGGGCTATCCCACCCATCGTTTGGGATTCGGACGCACCCCCAGTAACCCAAGCCCTGAGAAGGACCCTCCGTACACCACGGCCAAAGATACCGTGGTCACCGGCATCTGAACCTCAGCGATTCTACCCTAGGAGAAGGGCAGCCTGACAGGAAAGGCCGAAGGTCAGAAGTACAGAGGCTGCTCAGAGTAGGGACCACCAGCCAGCCGCCTCCAACGGTGAGGGACCCATAGGAGCAGTAGCCACGAGCTGTCCCAGAGACAAGAGTCTCCAGCTCACCAGCTGCGGGGAAACCCTAGCATCCAGCCGGCTATCAGGCCGCACAAGGCATGGGCCTGACAGGGACTAACCAGGCCACCCGGAGACGGGTGGCGGTTGTACATAGCTCTAATTTTAGTTTAAGGCAGCTGACTGCACCATTTTACATTTTAAGGTTTAGTTTAGAATTGAGGTTAATGTTGCAGTAATGTTTAGGTGATTATTTTGAGTTTGTCTTGTGTGTCAGCCAGCCTGAGAGCAGTTCTCAAGGGCAGGATCTAGACATTACCGGGTGATGGACAAACCTCAGGAGACCAATTGATGTTGTTTAGTTTTAATCTATGTTTTTTTTCCTTCTGTAATGTGGTTGTACATTGCCTATATGCTGGTGAATATAACGTAACTGAAATGAAATGTAACTGTGCTGAAATGCAATTGTAGTAATTGAACTCCCTCCAAGCTGGGAGGGTATAAATGTAAAAAGTTTGTACCTGTAAAGGGAAAAGTGTGCATCTATGGTGATGTTGCATAAGTGCAATGCATTTTGGGTATTAGTTTAGCTAATTTACGGGGAAGGTTATCTCTTGGGAGTCAGGAACTTTGCTCACCTCGAAGAATAATACCATAAGTGATATGGTATCACAGGGGGGAATGTAGAATTTACCAATATCTCGCAAAGATTCCAGGTACCTTTCCCCTGCGCAGGAGAAGAATCCCTTTCTGGACTTTTAAAATGGAAGGAAAACTTTGGGACACAAATGAATTTTAAAGGGGCAGACGAGGCCTGCAGGGGATAAAAGGCGGTGCATACATGGAGACCGCACCCCCCCCCCCCCCAGTGTTTGGACTCATAGGAAAGGGAATTTAATTTGGAACTATCTACCAGAAAGTTTGAAATCCTAAAGTGCACATGGAAGAAACTACGAACTTTAATCGAATTTGGGATTCTTAAAAGGTGTATGTTGGGTCTGCAAGAAAAGGGGTGGGGTCAATATCTAAAGGGCCAGTTTGGACACTGGAACTAATCAAATTGTCTGGGAACTGTATACCCTCGAAACTTGCCCCTTGAAAACATTAGCATTTAAACAATGTCACATACATATTCTAACACCTTTTCAACAGGCATAGAAATATCTGGCTCAGGCCAGACTAGCACAATGGAGAGCTCACCAACTTCGAAACGCTTATTGACACCAGATTAAAACCACTTAATCAAGTTTCAGTTAGCTGGCTGAAAAATCGAAACAAAGAACTGAGCTAGATTTGATGGAAGATAAGAAAGCCTGTTTTAGTATAATTGAAGTCGGTTCTGGCAGTTAGGTGTGCTTCAAGAGACACTATTAAGTTAGCAGTCTCATTGCATAAGTTCTACACCAGCTTCGAAAAGTGGGATCCCGAAACATCGGCGAAAGGAATCTCTAAAACCCAGAAGGACAGCACCACAACAGCAAACAGGCTGTCAAAACAACTATTGGAAAGTTGCGGGCCATCGCGACCAACCCAACAGTCAACCGGAACCAACCCGACAAAACCGAAGAAAAACCGAAGATTTTTCCACTCTATAAGCTGGTCCTACGCTACCAAGGGATACAGACTACAGAACGTGGACAACTAATGCGAACCCCAGGGACAACTAAGGCAAACCCTGGAGTTGGAACTGTCAAAAAGGGGATTGGTGAGCATAGCCCCTGAACCCCCCCAGAGCTATAACTTCGTTAGTTAGGGGAATTGGGAGGAGGGAGGCTGGGATAACTTGTATAAATGTATCTGCATTCTCCTTTATACCCCATTGAGAGTTTAAGCCATATTCTTTTCCCCACAGGCTGTAATTTGACAATTTATTCAATATGTTGTACCCCTCAGTGTGTATTGGTCAGTGTGTGTTATTAAAGGTGTGCCTTTTACTTCTTTTTAAACACAATAAAGCCATACCTGCTTCCTACCTTGAAACCGATTGTCTGTCCAAGTCTGTCACCGTCCCTTCATAATTCCAGTGTCTACAACCAAGGGTGTGGGAGCGATTCGGAACCGCTCATATAAGGTCAGAAGGGAAAGCTGACCCCCTGCAAACCACCCCTTACATAATGGCGACCCAGATGGGACACTGGTACAAGGGACGTGATAAGAGAGAGACTGGTTTCAGGAAACGAAGCAAAATGGAAGAGGGGATTTCCTCGTATGTGTTTAAGAGGGTAAATGTGGCTAAGGAGTGGGTACTCGATGTGCTGTATGCTGAGCATCCAGAAGATGCTGCAGCTCAATGGACCGAGAGCAAGGACCATAAAAAGTCGAAAGAGAAGGCCATTTGGCTAATTTGCCAACAACAACAGAACCGGCTTCTCGATGAGGAGAATGAGAAATTAAAGGGAGTATTGAGACAGTCAGAAGAGAGGTCCAGCGCAAGGGCCACAGTCAGGGAAAGTCTGTGGATAGAGGTGGGACAGTTAAAGGAAAGTAGAGAGCTCACTAAAGAAAGGCACAAAAACCCAATTGGACCTTTTACAGCGTCAGATTATTGAAGCCAAGAATAGCGAACGGGCGTTGCGGGAAGAGAATTCCTGCCTCGCCAAGCAAGTTAAAGAGTACGGGGAGAGGGTGAGAGACATTCAGGTAGCCTATAAGGTAGCCAGTACCAGGGAATTTGAGGCAGGAGACCACGGCCCCTGCCAAAGCTTGAACCTTGCTCTATACCAGGCTAAAGGCATGGTGTGCCTGATAAACCCGGGTTTAGCCCAGGAACACCTGGTTGGGCAAGGAGAAACCCCTCAGTCACCACCTGCAGCTCCCAGGAATGGCCCAGGGCAGCAGGGGTGTCAGCCAGAGTGCGGGGCAGGCAAGGATTGCAAACTACCAATACCGGCAGCCTCGAGTTTTAACTCGGCTTGGCAGCAGGGGGAAGAGGGCGAGCCAATACAAGAAGGGCCGGAACCAGGGCCAATGCACCCGGTCCGGCAGAAGTTTGACCCGCCTGATGCCAATGGGGCAGCAGGACCCCTAGAAAGCAACTTCGTAGTCCCCCACGACACCCAAAACTGAGGGCTATGATAGGCCACCTAAGTAAGCTCACCCAACAGGGGGATCCCTCGGTACACTTCCTGGAAGTGGAACACACAGGGGATATTAACGGGTGCGATGATTCAGAGCAGGCTAAGCTGTTGCTCTTCTCGCTAGACACCAAGCTGTGCCATTCCCTCTCTGCAGACAGCAGAAAGGGGCGAAACACGTACGCTACGGTTAAGGAGGAGGTTCTAGAGGCCATGGGTATGAACGACGGGAGTCCTTTCTCCGGAGTGGAGAAGACAGTGCAGCTCGATGGGGAGACTCCACAGGCTTTCGCCGACAGGTTGTGGCCGGTCTACGAAAGGGCCTGTAGTGGGGTTCTTGACCGGGCCCACCTGAACCCCAATGAGCTGGCTCACTGGCTCCGCAGCCTTGTGGCAAACAGCCTACCTGGAGTAAAGGCAAAAGCCAAGGTTTGGTTCGATCCAAGAGATCCCAGAACCACCGAAGAGACAGTGATCAGGCAGTTGATCCTGGCTTACCGGAACAGTAGAGGGACAGAGGAGCCCTCCTCTAAAGGGAGGGTCCATGAGATTAAACCCAGCCAAGGCAAGAGAGAGTGGCATCAGGAAGGTGGGAACCCTCCCCACAAAGGGGGCGAGTGTTTTGGGTGTGGGAAAAGTGGGCACTGGAGGAAGGATTGTAGGAACCCCTGGAAAGAGACTAAGGGAAAGGCCACTCCAGCCCCAGCCCGTAAGGCCGGGGCAGGAACACCCGACACATATGAGACACTTGTAGCCGCCCTACAGACACTCATAAACGGACAGGGAGCAGTAGCTATTGCAACCGGTCCAATAGCCGGTACGGTAAAACCCTCTGCTCCAACCCACCCAGATGCATGACTAAGGCCAGTGCAGCCTGTGTACCTGTGTTCCCTAGAGTACGATGCCTGGAAGAGACCGTGCGTTACGATAGAGATGGAGAAAGTGAAAGGGACCTACCTGCTAGATACCGGTGCTTCCAGCACACTTGTATCTGCAGATAACCCAGCTACCTCACCTCTATCGAACGGGGTCCCGTACAGTCGAGTGGGGTTCACAGGCAATGAGCAAACTGGTTCATTTTCCATCCCGCTCACCATTCAGTTAGGGACACTCAAAACCAAATGGAAGTGTGTCCTGATGAAATGGGAGCAGAAGGGAAAAGGGATCCTGGGAGCTGATTTTATCATTGGCCACCAGATCCTAGTGGATCTCAGGAACCACTGTCTATGGGGAGCCATAGTGACTGACAGGGAAGGTGAGCTGGCGGTGATCCCATAAAAAGGGGCCAAGGGAACATTGTGTACCGTGAAGCCAAAGGAGGGTTATGACTTGGAATTACTGGTCAGTAACACCCCAGTGGAGTACCAGGCATATGTACGGGCACACCTTGCAGCATTTGCCACCCACAAACATGACTGTGGTAGGGTAACGGGGGTGGAGGTTAGTATAGTAGGGGACCCCATGACCCGACCACAAAAGCAATATAACTTCCCCAGGGAGGCAGACCTGACAACGGCGCTGGGATCACTGGTAGAGCAAGGGATGTTAACACCGATAGCAACCCATGTGAACTCTCCACTGTGGCCGGTTAAGAAACCGGACAACTCATGGAGGTCCACCGTGGACTATCGAGTACTAAATAAGAATATCCCTGCCTGTGCACCCACTGTAGCAGCCGTAGCAGATCTCATAGGGAGTATTCCAGCATCCGCGACCACTTTCACGGTGCTGGACATTTCAAATGGGTTCTGGTCCATTCCTTTAAAACAGGAGGACCAGTACAAGTTCGCCTTTACCTTTAAGGACCAACAATACACGTGGAACTGTCCTCCCCAAGGCTTCCATAATAGTCCCAGCATTTTTCACCAATGCATGGCGAACTGTTTAAAGGGCTTTAGCAGACCCCAGCAGTTGGTGCAGTATGTGGATGACCTGCTTCTGTTCACCGATCAGGGGGAAGAGCATGGCCCACTGCTGGCTGAGCTGCTGGAGCTGCTAAAAGAAGAAGGGTTTAAAGTAAACCCCAAGAAGGCACAGATCGGCCAGAAGGAAGTCAAATTCCTGGGGCTGACTGTGCACGCTGGGGAAAGGGCCATAGACAAGGCTAGAAGGGAAGCAGTACAGGAGTTACCAGCCACCAACACAGTGACAGGGGTAAGGTCCTTTCTAGGACTCACCGGGTACTGCAGAGACTTCATTGAGATTGTGCAGCCACCGCAGCCCCTCTGCTCAGGCTCCTACACAAGGGTGCAGAGTGGGACTGGGATGAGGGTTGCGAGGCAGCATTTAATCAGCTCAAGAAGGACTTGCAGACCGCGCCAGCCTTAGGAGCGATAGATGTAGGAAAGGAGTTTTTCCTGGAGGTGGCTGCCAGCGGGGACAGTTTGAGCTCAGTGCTGCTTCAAGAGCGGCACGGCCAGCTGAGGCCGGTGGTTTACTCCTCCAGGATCCTCGCAGATGTGGAGAAGGGGTACTCCAACTGTGAGAGACACCTCCTAGCCACACATTGGGCAGTGAAAAGATCCTTGATCTTCACGGGAGGGTCTCCTCTAACACTCCTAACCCACCACACACCTACTCAGATGCTCCTAGATGGGAGGATTAAGGACGGGACGGTGAGCAGTGCCCGCATTGCTCACTGGAACCTGCTCCTCTCCCAGATGGACCTCAGAGTAGAAGGCCCTCGCGAGCCAAGGCTCGCAGCCAACCTAATCAATCCAGGGAAAGCCCACAGGTGCTCCATAGAAGGGGTATGGGAGGTAAACATTGGCCTTCGGGCGGGGTTACACCCTACAGGCCGGGACATCTACGTGGACGGGCCCAGCACGGTATCTGCTAGCCAACGACTCACTGGCTGCGGAGTCTATGACCCAAGGGCAGGTATTGTCCTGGCAATCAAGCTCCCCAGCACCATGAGCGCCCAGCACGCTGAACTGTCCGCCGTAATGTACGTGGTGACCCACCCCGAGGAATTCCCTACCCCGTACACGATTTGCTCGGACAGTATGTTCACCTGCAATTCATGTACGGAGTACCTGGCTATCTGGTCCTGTCGCGGATACACGTCCACTGACGGGAGACCCCTGGCAATCAAGCCCCTGCTGGAGAAAATCATGACAGCGGTGGGGGAAGAAGGAAAGGTCTACATACATAAGGTGAAGGCCCATTCAAAAACCGAACCCCGTGCAGAGGGAAACCAACAGGCTGACAAACCGGCCAAAGGAGGTGCCCGCATGGGAAAGTTCTGGGACCCCTATGACACCGGCCGCATAGCAGCGGTCAAGAATAAGAACAGGGCAGCAGAGAGTACAGGGACAGCTTTGGCCCCGGACTTAAGTACAGTTCAGCTACAGGACCCAGTCCTGAAAGCTATCCTGAACGCGCTAGCTAGAGGAGAGAGAGTAGAAGGTCCGTACGGCACAGCAGCCATTACCATTAAGGAAGGCATGCTGTTTAAAGAGGGACAATGGGTCGTGCTGCAGCAGCACCAGAGGGAATTCCTAAAACTGGCCCATGAGGGTCCAGGAGCGGGACACCCCGGGCCTGAGACCACCTGGCAACGGGTGGAACAGGCAGGATGGTGGCCGGGACTCAGGGAGGACGTCCGCAAGTTCTGTGCGAACTGCCTGGTGTGTGCTGCGAACAACCCTGACCCCCAGAAAAGGAAGGTGTCCCTAGGACACGTCAGGAGCGTAGAGGGACCATGGCAGTCAATCCAAATTGACTACATCGGGCCCCTACCCACCGCCCAGGGAGGCTACAAATACTGCCTAGTCCTGGTGGACGTGTTCTCAAAATGGGTTGAAGCCTTCCCCTGCTGAACAGCCACCGCACTAGGGACAGCTAAGATTCTAGTGAGGGAAGTGTTCTCCCGGTGGGGACTCCCACAGTATGTGGAGTCGGACCAGGGGAGCCATTTCACCGGGCAGGTAATGCAGGCAACCCTTAAGGTGCTCGGCATTGAGGGAAAATGGCACGTTGCCCACAATCCACAGTCATCGGGTATTGTGGAGCGTTTAAACCGCACCATTAAAGAAAGGCTGCGGAAGGAAACGGGAGACTCACCCCAAAAGTAGGTGGAGGTCTTACCGTTGGTCTTAATGGGGATCTGAGCCAGCCAGTCAAAGAGCACCGGGTATTCCCCATATGAGCTCATGACTGGCCGGATCATGCAGACCCCCACCCATGTCCTAGCCCCGGTGCTCACAGAAGGTCAGCTCCGAGAGGTGAACCGGGACCGGTTTGTCAGGAACCTGTTTGAACACCTCAAACAGATTCACTGGCAGGCTGCTAGTAACATGGGCAGACAGCATCAGAGTAACCGATTGCTGCTAGAACCCAGCAAACACCACGAATGGGAGATAGGGGACCAGGTCATGGTGAGGAACTATGCTCGGGTCGGGGTTTTTGAAGCATTATATATGGGGCCATACAGCATTGTGCACAAGGCAAGCCCGATGGTCTATGCCATAAAGCTGCCCCGCCGTACTAAGTGGTTCCACATCAACCAGTGCAAGCTGTACAACCCAGGGTCAGCCAACCACAGAGGGCAGCCGGGAGGGCTGAACCGTCCTCAGGACAGGGACCCTCCGTTGGCCGCCCCCGACTGTGGAGGGCCCACAGGGAATGTGGAAGGCTCAGAAACCGTGCCTATAGGGGCGGTGAATTGCAGTACTGGACGGTCTATCCCACCCATCGTTTGGGATTCGGACGCACCCCCAGTAACCCAAGCCCTGAGAAGGACCCTCCGTACACCACGGCCAAAGATACCGTGGTCACCGGCATCTGAACCTCAGCGATTCTACCCTAGGAGAAGGGCAGCCCGACAGGAAAGGCCGAAGGTCAGAAGTACAGAGGCTGCTCAGAGTAGGGACCACCAGCCAGCCGCCTCCAACGGTGAGGGACTCATAGGAGCAGTAGCCACGAGCTGTCCCAGAGACAAGAGTCTCCAGCTCACCAGCTGCAGGGAAACCCGAGCATCCAGGCGGCTATCAGGCCGCACAAGGCATGGGCCTGACAGGGACTAACCAGGCCACCCAGAAACGGGTGGCGGTTGTACATAGCTCTAATTTTAGTTTAAGGCAGCTGACTGCACCATTTTACATTTTAAGGTTTAGTTTAGAATTGAGGTTAATGTTGCAGTAATGTTTAGGTGATTATTTTGAGTTTGTCTTGTGTGTCAGCCAGCCTGAGAGCAGTTCTCAAGGGCAGGATCTAGACATTACCGGGTAATGGACAAACCTCAGGAGACCAATTGATGTTGTTTAGTTTTAATCTATGTTTTTTTTCCTTCTGTAATGTGGTTGTACATTGCCTATATGCTGGTGAATATAATGTAACTGAAATAAAATGTAACTGTGCTGAAAGGCAATTGTAGTAATTGAACCCCCTCCAAGCTGGGAGGGTATAAATGTAAAAAGTTTGTACCTGTAAAGGGAAAAGTGTGCATCTATGGTGATGTTGCATAAGTGTAATGCATTTTGGTATTAGTTTAGCTAATTTACGGGGAAGGTTATCTCTTGGGAGTCAGGAACTTTGCTCACCTCGAAGAATGATACCATAAGTGATATGGTATCACAGGGGGGAATGTAGAATTTACCAATATCTCGCAAAGATTCCAGGTACCTTTCCCCTGCGCAGGAGAAGAATCCCTTTCTGGACTTTTAAAATGGAAGGAAAACTTTGGGACACAAATGAATTTTAAAGGGGCAGACGAGGCCTGCAGGGGATAAAAGGGGGTGCATACATGGAGACCGCACCCCCCCCCCCCCCAGTGTTTGGACTCATAGGAAAGGGAATTTAATTTGGAACTATCTACCAGAAAGTTTGAAATCCTAAAGTGCACATGGAAGAAACTACGAACTTTAATCGAATTTGGGATTTTTAAAAGGTGTATGTTGGGTCTGCAAGGAAAGGGGTGGAGTCAATATCTAAAGGGCCAGTTTGGACACTGGAACTAATCAAATTGTCTGGGAACTGTATACCCTCGAAACTTGCCCCTTGAAAACATTAGCATTTAAACAATGTCACATACATATTCTAACACCTTTTCAACAGGCACAGAAATATCTGGCTCAGGCCAGACTAGCACAATGGAGAGCTCACCAACTTCGAAAAGCCTATTGACACCAGATTAAAACCACTTAATCAAGTTTCAGTTAGCTGGCTGAAAAATCGAAACAAAGAACTGAGCTAGATTTGATGGAAGATAAGAAAGCCTGTTTTAGTATAATTGAAGTCGGTTCTGGCAGTTAGGTGTGCTTCAAGAGACACTATTAAGTTAGCAGTCTCGTTGCATAAGTTCTACACCAGCCTCGAAAAGTGGGATCCCGAAACATCGGCGAAAGGAATCGCTAAAACCCAGAAGGACAGCACCACAACAGCAAACAGGCTGTCAAAACAACTATTGGAAAGTTGCGGGCCATCGCGACCAACCCAACAGTCAACCGGAACCAACCCGACAAAACCGAAGAAAAACCGAAGATTTTTCCACTCTATAAGCTGGTCCTATGCTACCAAGGGATACAGACTACAGAACGTGGACAACTAATGCGAACCCCAGGGACAACTAAGGCTAACCCAGGAGTTGGAACTGTCAAAAAGGGGATTGGTGAGCATAGCCCCTGAACCCCCCCAGAGCTATAACTTCGTTAGTTAGGGGAATTGGGAGGAGGGAGGCTGAGATAACTTGTATAAATGTATCTGCATTCTCCTTTTTACCCCATTTAGAGTTTAAGCCGTATTCTTTTCCCCACAGGCTGTAATTTGACAATTTATTCAATGTGTTGTACCCCTCAGTGTGTATTGGTCTGTGTGTGTTATTAAAGGTGTGCCTTTTACTTCTTTTTAAACACAATAAAGCCATACCTGCTTCCTACCTTGAAACCGATTGTCTGTCCAATTCTGTCACCATCCCTTCATAATTCCAGTGTCTAGAACCAAGGGTGTGGGAGCGATTCGGAACCGCTCATATAAGTTCAGAAGGGAAAGCTGACCCCCTGCAAACCACCCCTTACAATATATCGAACAATAGGGAGACAATGGAGAAAAGAGATCACTGCTGCCAAACTGAGCCGAAAATAAAATAAAAATTTGGATCAGTGTTTCTATCCGCTTATATAAGAACATAAGAACATAAGAATTAGGAACAGGAGTAGGCCATCTAGCCCCTCGAGCCTGCTCCGCCATTCAATAAGATCATGGCTGATCTGGCCGTGGACTCAGCTCCACCAACCGCCCTCTCCCCGTAACTTAATTCCCTTATTGGTTAAAAATCTATCTATCTGTGACTCGAATACATTCAATGAGCTAGCCTCAACTGCTTCCTTGGGCAGAGAATTCCACAGATTCACAACCCTCTGGGAGAAGAAATTCCTTCTCAACTCGGTTTTAAATTGGCTCCCCCGTATTTTGAGGCTGTGCCCCCTAGTTCTAGTCTCCCCTACCAGTGGAAACAACCTCTCTGCCTCTATCTTGTCTATCCCTTTCATGATTTTAAATGTTTCTATAAGATCACCCCTCATCCTTCTGAACTCCAACGAGTAAAGACCCAGTCCATTCAATCTATCATCATAAGGTAACCCCCTCATCTCCGGAATCAGTCTAGTGAATCGTCTCTGTACCCCCTCCAAAGCCAGTATATCCTTCCTTCAGTAAGGTGACCAAAACTGCATGCAGTACTCCAGGTGCGGCCTTACCAATACCCTATACAGTTGCAGCAGGATCTCCCTGCTTTTGTACTCCATCCCTCTCGCAATGAAGGCCAACATTCCATTCGCCTTCCTGATTACCTGCTGCAACTGCAAACTAACTTTTTGGGATTCATGCACAAGGACCCCCAGGTCCCTCTGCATCTCAGCATGTTGTAATTTCTCCCCATTCAAATAATATTCCCTTTTACTGTTTTTTTTCCCAAGGTGGATGAACTCACACTTTCCGACATTGTATTCCATCTGCCAAACCTTAGCCCATTCGCTTAACCTATCCAAATCTCCTTGCAGCCTCTCTGAGTCCTCTACACAACCCGCTTTCCCACTAATCTTTGTGTCATCTGAAAATTTTGTTACCCTACACTCTGTCCCCTCTTTCAGGTCATCTATGTATATTGTAAACAGTTGTGGTCCCAGCACTGATCCCTGTGGCACACCACTAACCACCGATTTCCAACCGGAAAAGGACCCATTTATCCCGACTCTCTGCTTTCTGTTCGCCAGCCAATTCTCTATCCATGCTAATACATTTCCTCTGATTCCGCGTACCTCTATCTTCTGCAGTAACCTTTTGTGTGGCACCTTATCGAATGCCTTTTGGAAATCTAAATACACCACATCCATCGGTACACCTCTATCCACCATGCTCGTTATATCCTCAAAGAATTCTAGTAAATTAGTTAAACATGATTTCCCCTTCATGAATCCATGCCGCGTCTGCTTGATTGCACTATTCCTATCTAGATGTCCCACTATTTCTTCTTTATTGAGCATTTTCCCCACGACAGATGTTAAACTAACCAGCCTATAGTTACCTGCCTTTTGTCTGCCCCCTTTTTTAAACAGAGGCGTTACATTAGCTGCTTTCCAATCCGCTGGTACCTCCCCAGAGTCCAGAGAATTTTGGTAGATTATAACGAATGCATCTGCTATAACTTCTGCCATCTCTTTTAATTTCCTGGGATGCATTTCATCAGGACCAGGGGACTTGTCTACCTTGAGTCTCATTAGCCTGTCCAGCACTACCCCCCTAGTGATAGTGATTGTCTCAAGGTCCTCCCTTCCCACATTCCCGTGACCAGCAATTTTTGGCATTGTTTTTGTGTCTTCCACTGTGAAGACCGAAGCAAAATAATTGTTTAAGGTGTCAGCCATTTCCACATTTCCCATTATTAAATCCCCCTTCTCATCTTCTAAGGGACCAACATTTACTTTAGTCACTCTCTTCCGTTTTATATATCGGTAAAAGCTTTTACTATCTGTTTTTATGTTTTGCGCAAGTTTACTTTCGTAATCTATCTTTCCTTTCTTTATTGCTTTCTTAGTCACTCTTTGCTGTCGTTTAAAATTTTCCCAATCTTCTAGTTTCCCACTGACCTTGGCCACCTTATACGCATTGGTCTTTGATTTGATACTCTCCTTTATTTCCTTGGTTATCCACGACTGGTTATCCCTTCTCTTACCGCCCTTCTTTTTCACTGGAATATATTTTTGTTGTGCACTATGAAAGAGCTCCTTAAAAGTCCTCCACTGTTCCTCAATTGTGCCACCGTTTAGTCTGTGTTTCCAGTCTACTTTAGACAACTCTGCCCTCATCCCACTGTAGTCCCCTTTGTTTAAGCATAGTACGCTCGTTTCTGACACAACTTCCTCACCCTCAATCTGTATTACAAATTCAACCATACTGTGATCACTCATTCCGAGAGGATCTTTTACTGGGAGATTGTTTATTTTTCCTGTCTCATTACACAGGACCAGATCTAAGATAGCTTGCTCCCTTGTAGGTTCTGTTACATACTGTTATAAGAAACAATCCCGTATGCATTCTATGAATTTCTCCTCCAGGCTACCCCGTGCGATTTGAGTTGACCAATCGATATGTAGGTTAAAATTCCCCATGACTACTGCCATTCCTTTTTACATGCCTCCATTATTCCCTTGATTATTGCCCGCCCCACCATGAAGTTATTATTTGGGGGCCTATAAACTACGCCCACCAGTGACTTTTTCCCCTTACTATCTCTAATCTCCACCCACAATGATTCAACATTTTGTTCATTAGAGCCAATATCGTCTCTCACAACTGCCCTGATATCATCCTTTATTAACAGAGCTACCCCACCTCCTTTCCCTTCTTGTCTATCTTTCCGAATCGTCAGATTCCCCTGTATGTTTAATTCCCAGTCTTGGCCACCCTGCAGCCATGTTTCTGTAATGGCCACCAAATCATACCCATTTGTAATGATTTGTGCCGTCAACTCATTTACTTTATTTCGAATGCTGCGTGCATTTAGGTAGAGTGTTTCCATCCTAGTTTTTAAACCATGATTTTTAGTTTTGACCCCTCCTGCAGCCCCTTTACATTCAGTGGCCCTTTTTGTTTTTTGCCTTGGGTTTCTCTGCCCTTTTACTCATCTCCTTTCTGTCTTTTGCTTTTGTCTCCTTTTTGTTTCCCTCTGTCTCCCTGCATTGGTTCCCATCCTCCTGCCATTTTAGTTTAACTCCTCCCCAACAGCACTAGCAAACACTCCCCCTAGGACATTGGTTCCGGTCCTGCCCAGGTGTAGACCGTCCGGTTTGTACTGGTCCCACCTCCCCCAGAACCGGTTCCAATGCCCCAGGAATTTGAATCCCTCCCTGCTGCACCACTGCTCAAGCCACGTATTCATCTGTGCTATCCTGCGATTCCTACTCTGACTAGCACGTAGCACTGGTAGCAATCCCAAGATTACTACTTTTGAGGTCCTACTTTTTAATTTAGCTCCTAGCTCCTTAAATTCGTCTCGTAGGACCTCATCCCTTTTTTTACCTTTATGTTGAATTGGTGTTTCTCTTGGATTTATGAAAGTTATGAAAGTGACATTGATGTACAGAACATTTCTGCGCAGCTTCCATCAGCTTCTGGTAGCTTTCAGTTGATTGGCAGCAGTCACTCTGCTGTCAACAGCACCTTCCATCACTTTGCTGATGATTGAGAGTAGACTGATGGGGCGGTAATTGGTTGGATTGGATTTATCCTGCTTTCTGTGGACAGGACATACCTGGGCAATTTTCCACATTGTCGGATGGATGCCAGTGAGGGAGTTGTACTGGAATAGTTTGGTTAGAGTCGCAGCTAGTTCTGGAGCAAAAGCTTTCAGCACGACAGCCGGCATGTTGGTGGGACCCAAAGCCTTTGCTGTATCCAATGCACTAAGCCATTTCTTGATATCATGTGGAGTGAATCGAATTGGCTGAAGACTGGCTTCTATGATGGTGGTGACCTCACGAGGAGGCTGGTATGGATCATCCACTCGGCACTTCTGGCTGAAGATGATTGCAAACACTTCAGCCTTGTCTTTTGCATTTACATGCTGGGCTCTGCCATCATTGAAGATGGGGATATTCATGGAACCTCCTCCTCCCGTTAATTGTTTAATTGTCCACCACCATTCACGACTGAATGTGGCAGGACTACAGAGCTTTGATCTGGTCTGTTGGTTTTGGAATCACTTAGCTCTGTCCCTAGCATGCTGCTTCCGCTGGTTAGCATGCAGGTGGTCCTGTGTTGCAGCTTCCCCAGGTTAACACCTCATTTTTAGATACGCCTGGTGCTGCTCCTAGCATGCTCTTCAGTTATGTGGATAGACTAGAGAAGCTAGGGCTGTTCTCCTTCGAGCAGAGAAGGTTGAGAGGAGATTTGATCTATATATTTAAAATCATGATAGGTCTAGACATAGTAGATAGGGAGAAACTGTTCCCATTGGCGGAAAGGTTGAGAACCAGAGGACATAGATTTAAGGTGATTGGCAATTGAACCAAAGGCGACACAAGGAAAACCTTTTTATTCAGCGAGTGTTTAGAATCTGGAATGCACTGCCTGAAAGAATGGTGGAGGCAGATTTAATCATGGCTTTGAAAAGGGAATTGGATAAGAACCTAAAGAAAAAGCAATTGCAGGGCTCCGGGGAAAGGGCAGGGCTTGGGACTAGCTGAAATGCTGTTGCAAAGAGCTGGCACGGGCTTAAAAGCCAAATGGCCTCCTTCTGTACTGTAACCACTCTATGATTCAAGTTGCCCATGTCAACCGGCAACCTTGGGCCATGGATGCTGGTCCCCAAAACAACCGACCTCTGACCCCTCCAGGAAGATACCATAGAGATCTTGGGGTGCAATGTGGCCAAACTGGTTGAAGACTTAGGAAGGCCAGTGGCAGCTTCAGGGTTGTCTGGATTACCTGCAACTGTTTGTATGGAAAGAAAGACTTGTATTTATTTCACACCTTTCACAATTTCAGGACATATGAAAGTAAGTTCCCACAAAAAGGAATGAGATAAATGGCCAGAAAATCTGGTGGTGGTGTTAGTTGAGGCATATATTTTGGCCAGGAAACCGTGATAACACCCCTGCTCTTCTTCAAATTGTGCCATGAAATCTTTTATGACCATCTGAGAGGTCAGATAGGGCCTCAGTTTGTCTCAGCCAAAAGAATGCACCTCTGACAGTGTAGCTCTCTGAGGTAGTGTCAATGACGATTTTTCACTGGATGAGACAATATAAGAAGTCAGAAGTGCAAATGGGATTTGACAGTGGAGATTGGAGGTTTTGCAGAAGTCAGCCCTGGTTCAAGAGTTTGCGGACTCAGATCTCAGAGGACTTGCTCTAAAAAGAAAGATTCTAGATGAACAACACACTCTGAGAACAATCTTGGAGGACTAAGACAAATGACAGGCATCACAGAGGAGGTTAATTCCACCCTGAGTGTCAGTATCTGAAGCAGATTCAACACACTGCAGCGCTACCTGGAGCGAGTGGTGTTACCAAAAACATCTGCATCCAAACTCCTTAACAGAGAGACTCCAAACCAGTCAGTACATCCCACATGGGTTCCTTGACCACTGCCCTTCAGGCATTGGCAGACTGTTAGGAGAATAATAGCAATTGGCCTCTAAGAGATTCAGCGCACTATCTCTCAGGGTCTGCAGGATCTGTCCTCCCACTGATCAATTGGTTTCAATTGCAGGATCTAGCCTCAGTGGCGCGACTAGAGTCTTCCACTCGAATGGTCATTGAGAAGATCACTGGCATCCTGCAGGGGTGCCAATGCCTGGGTCATTCTGGGGACAATTTGCAATATAATCTCGGGAGCTTATTGAGGATCATAGAGGCCTGTTGTGTGCTACACTATATTGCTATTGACAAGGGCATCCACCTTGAAGAACTATAAGTGAAGAGGGCAGAGGAGAAGCAGGAAGATTTGGTAGGCGAGGAAGACGAGGCTTCAGAAAAGCCATTGGGCAGTTAAACAGTTACTGGCCTATGCATTTGAAGAAATCTCATCCTGGAAACTTTCTCCTGACCATGTCATCAGTACCATCACTGCATTCCATTCCTCCTCCTTGACCTTCCTCTGTAATAAAGGAATCCCTGAGAAATCCGCAGTGAATCCATCCACAGTCCTTGTCACCATTATTCAACTTGCTACAGATACCTCAGCTTCTGGTACCATGAAAGGTTTTTGCACAAAGCCTAACCTGCAATGAATGCATTTGTTTCACAGACATCTAACTGTGACTGTCCAACTTAATTCCTTCCACCACAGTGCTTCCCCCTTTATAACAACAGCTGTTTTTGTGTACAGTCAACTAATTTGCAGTTTCATCGAAGTGGTTTGCACGAGGCAGGAAAGGGTAGGAGGATAGCAGCTGTGTGTCACTGTAAAGCTCTGGGTTTGAGCAAGCTATTCTGTGAACCTGTCCATCAAAGAAGCTGCAGTGGAACTGAAGGCCTGTATTGCAGCAGACTGAGTATTCATGAGAGAAACTAAATAGGAGCAGGAGTGTATGGAGGAGCTATATGGGAGCTATATGGCCCCCTCAAGCCTGTTCCGCCATTCATTACGATCATGGCTGAACTGCTACATCAATTCCACTCTCCTGTCCTTTCTCCATATCCCTCGATTCCCTTTGGACTCAATAAGCTATCGATCTCAGTCTTTAATATACTCAATGACTGAGCAGCCACACCACTTTGGGATAGAGAATTCCAAAACTTCACAACCTTCTGAGTGAAGACATTTTTCCTCATCTCAGTCTGAAATGGCCAACCCCTTAGTCTGAGACTATGACCCCTAATTCTAGACTCTTCAACCAAGGGAAACAGCCTCTTGGCATCCACCCTGTCAAGGCTAGCAATTAGGCCTCACCTGTGAGGAATTGCAAAGCAAACGGCTCTGGAACTGCAACCCACTCTGTTAGATCTCTTAATTTTCAATGAGATTCAAAATCCGGTCATAGGTTTGAAGTAACTTTATTTCTTCTTCTTCTTCTTCTTCTTCTTCAGCAGCAGCAGCAGCAGCAGCAGCAGATCTTGGCAGTGTGCCAGCTCTTTGTTGTACTGGAGCACATGTCTGAAAATGGCTGAATTTATACTGGATCAAGTTACAACAATGAACTCGCCCCCTTTGATACAATTGGCTCAATTGACTCAATAGTATGTGTTGTTAACCCATGGTTGCCTCTCAGCCCAAAGTCCTGAGATGTCAAGTGTGATTGATGGCCTAATGCATCGTGCCATTGCCCACGTTCGCAATCTAACTGCTGTCTGTGTTTTCTCCCAACTTAACAGCTTGCTTGTATTCTCTATCAATCCCCCCTTTGATTCTTTCAAAAACTGAATCAAAGAACATCAGGTATCACTGGTTAAACATTCTACAAAATAATTTTTTACATGCTAAAGAGTTGCCTTCTAAAATTTGTTGATGTGTTTCGCCACATGTCCGGACTAGTAGCTTCCACACAAATTTACACCAACCCGAATTCCATCATGGCCATAACGAAAGTCTGGTTTTAGTAGGATAATTAACCTCATTCCAATTTAATCCAAATCAATATCTTAATTCAACCAGTAAACAACCTTCCCTTAAACATAACATACCCCTGTGCCATGTACAGATGGTCTGCTGGGACCTGCTAGGCGTCTCACCTGTGGGACAGCAGCTACAGCTGCCTGGTTGCAACAGCATTTAATCAACATAAACAAACAATATAAAAGTAAAATAATTACAACGAATAGAATTAAACCTTCCACCAATTAAGTTCCTATTGAACTTAGCCATTCAGTGGCCCCGCTCCACAAAGTGAATGATGGGGGTTGCTTAAGTTTTCGTACCTCCTTTTGGATAATTTCTTCGAAGCGAAGTGGGTAATTTCTTCGGAGCTATCTGGGATATATGTGCAACACTCAGTTCCGAGTAGGACGCAAGTACCTCTCTTTTCAGCCAGGATGTAGTCAAGGGCCATTCTATTCTGTAGGGCTACTGTGCGGATTGCTACCATTTCTGCATTGATTTTAACTAGGGCCTCTGAGGTATCATTGGCTACCTGTTCCACAACGGATGCCATGTTAAAGGATTCCCTTGCCAGTTTGGCGGTCCCATACCCAGGGACCAGAATGGCAAAGAACCTCTCTGTTTTTGTGATAGCTCTCTTAGGACGGCATAAATGTTCCGACAGTGACTTTATATGATACATATATGGCACAATGTAGGCTAAATAGCAGGATCCCGTCCAATTCTGGGGCAGCCAAGGGTAGGCCTTGTGGCCACACACCCAATAGGTGCCATTATAGGCAATGAATGTTAGCTGTTTCTTTGTCATCAACACTCCGGGGCCTGTCCAAGCCTTTCCATCTATTTTATTCAGAATCCCCGTTATGTTAAGAACTCCCACATCGGCCCAGTTTGGACGGTTCCGTGGCTTAATTACATTATAATGCCGGGAGCAGTTACTATACCCCGTATTTTGGCCTCCGTCATGTTTCTAACCAGACAGACCGATTCCCCCAGTCTTCCTACCCCCGTTGTATTCGTGAAAACAAAAAATGGGGGCCATTTGGAATTATTGTAGCACGTTTGGTACCCCCCTTCAAAGGTAGTCAGATTATAACCTGCTGACTTCCATTTAGGTGCCCAGTCTTCCGTATCCTGAAATGCATTGCCTGTTTTGTTTTGATTAATTATCCACTCAGCCATTTCTGAGATATTCAAGGGAATTGGCCTCAAGGGAATCCCTCCGTTTGAGTGAATAGGAATATGCACACACACCCAACAACTAGAAATGTTACCTTGTTTGGCATAAACGTATGACACATATAAAAAGGTATTTACATGTAATTCCCTGGGGACTCTAGTATTTCCCTTTGGTGCAGAAGGTCGGCTAGTAAGAAGTAGGCAAATGCCTAGAATACCTACAGTCAGTACTACAGTAAATTTATAGACTTTGGCAAAAAGTAATTGTCCTTATCAGATTTCAGCTTCAGTTACGGGTGCTCGTTTAATGTGTGAGGCGTGGATCCAGGCTTTCTTTCCTTGGACTTTAACAGCTGCTTGGGTGGACAATAACACTTGGTAAGGTCCCTCCCACTTGGCACCCAAAGGTTCTTTATGCAACTTTTTCACATAAACCCAGACTCCCGGGATGATGTTGTGTCCTCCTTCGGGTGGATTACCCCAAGCTGCCGATACCTGTCGGGAAACAGAACTAATAGCATTGGTTAGGTTCTGACAGTATGATAACAAACTGTCATTCATTAAGTAAACATCAGCTTTCCGTAAATCAATAGTTCCTGGCAGCGACATGGGTCTTCCTGTTATAATTTCAAACGGGCTTAGACCTGTAGTTCTGTTTGGGCTTGCCCTAATGCTACATAGTACTATTGGTAGTGCCTGGGGCCATGGTGTTCCTTCTTGGTGATATTTGGCAAGCCGTTGTTTCAGAGTTCGATTCATTCGCTCTACTTATCCTAATGATTGTGGGTGATAAGGACAGTAAATCCCACGTAATGTTCAGTAACCTACAGACTTCTTGGCAGACAGCACCTGTGAAGTGGGTTCCCTGATCTGAGTCAATGCTACTCGGGACTCCCCATCGGGGAATGTAATCCTTACACAAGACCTTTGCAGTGTGATTGGCTGTGGCTCTTTTAGTTGGGACAGCTTCAACCCATCTAGAGAATCTGTCGACCATGACAAGAATGTTAGTGTATCCTTGGCATGGACGGAGAAAAATATAATCAACCTGCAGATGCTGGAATGGTCCGACAGGGGCAGGGGGGCCTCAGTTGGGGCCTTACCGTGATGGGTCCAGAATTATTTTTCTGGCAGACCACACAGCAGTCTGCTACCAGCTGGACGTGTTTTTTAAATCCCCGACCCCACCAGCTTTTCTGGAACCGTGCCGTCATCTGTTGTGAGGCCAAGTGTCCCCACGAGTGGATCTGTTGGGCTTGTGGCGCGACTGGCTTGTCGGTAACTCTTTGTCTCCAGACACCATCTTCACATAGCTTAATTCCTGCCTCGATCCATGTCCATTTTTCCTCTCGGGAGCACTCGCCTTGCATTGTTTGAAGGTCTCGTGTCAGAGTCCTGAGTGCTTTCAATCTGCACATTTGCGGTGGTTCTTCTGGGGGAGCGCCCTGTGAGGCGGCATCTTTAGCTGCCTGGTTGGCTAGGGCATTTCCCTGTGCTTCCATGGTATTTTCCTTGGTATGGGCCTTACACTTCAGGATGGACACTTCCTGAGGTAATTGTATGGCCTCTTGTAAGTCTCGGACTTCTTTTCCATTTTGGATAGGTGTACCAGCAGCAGTGAGGATTCCTCGTTTCCGCCATAACAGACGAAAGTCATGAGCGACTCCAAAAGCAAAACGCAAATCTGTGTAGACATTAGCTGTCTGACCTTCTGCTATTCGACATGCTTCTGACAGGGCCCGTAACTCGGCTTGTTGTGCTGACGTTCCTGAGGGTAAACATCCTTTTGCCACTACCTCATATAAGGTTGTAACTGCCCATCCTGCTTTTCTGGTACCATTGTCAACAAAGGAGGAACCATCTGTAAACAGGATGAGGTCTGGGTTGTGCAGAGGCTCCTCTGCTGCTAAGGCTGTTCTTCTGTTTCTTTTAAAATCTCCACGCAGTCATGCTCTTCACATTCTCCTCCCTCTTGCTCCCTCGATTCTGACATCGGGAGCATAGTTGCGGGATTAACCGGGCTGGCCTGGACAATATGGAGATTAGGAGCTTCCAAAACTGCTGTCCAGTGGGTCCATCTAGCTGCCGTCACCTGAGACAATCTATTCATAGACAGCAAAGTATGTACGGTGTGGGGACACTTGACAATCAGCTTTTGGTCGAGGACTAGACCCGCAGTTATCATTACCGCTCGACATGTAGCTTCCATGGCCCTTAGGCAACTTCCCCATCCGAGGGCTACCGCATCCAGTTTTGCCGAATAATAGCCAAAACATCTTTGCCGATCCCCATGTTCTTGTGTCAGTATAGCTGTCGTGTATCCTTCTTTCTCATGGACAAACAGGGTAAATGGCTTACCACTGTCAGGGATTTCCAGAGCCGGTGCAGAACACAAGGCCTTTTTCAAACTCAGGAAGGCCTCTTGCTGTTCCTGAATGATGGTGATGGCTTCTTTCGAGGCACATTTCCCCTTTAAGATATCATTCAATGGCTGAGCCAGCTGTGTGAAGGAGTCAATCCAATTTCTGTTGAAGTTACACAATCCCAAAAAAGACCTTAGTTCCTGAATAGTGGTGGGTTTTTTAGCAGCCCGAATGGCTGCAGTTCTATCCTGGGTAAGTTCTCTCTTTCCTTGTGAAATCTTTTGTCCCAGGTATACAACCTCTTCTTGGGATATTTGTGCTTTGTCAAAGATGGCTTTATGTCCTTTCAGCCAAAGGTGGTCCAGCAGAGCTCGTAGATCTTGTTCATGCTGTTCTTCTGTGTTTGAAGCTAGCAGGATATCGTCTACATATTGGATGACTGTGGATGACAGGGGAAGTAATTCTCGCAAATGGCTTTGTAAAGCCATGTGGAATACCGTAGGGCTGTTGTGGAAACCCTGCGGTAACCGGGTCCAAGTATACTGTTGTCCTTGGACAGTGAAAGCAAACCACTGTCGAACTTCCAGTGCCAGAGGCACCGACCAAAATCCGTTGGCCACATTGATAACCGAGAAATATTTATGTTCCGATTTGAGGGCATTAAAAATGGTGGAGGGATCTGCGACCAAAGGAGTTTTTTGATCAATACACTGGTGAGCTTTCCTATAATCGACGATCAAACGGCAAGTCTCATTAGATTTCTGTATCGGCCACACGGGGCTATTGGAGGAGCTATGCGTTTTAATAAGCACCGCTTGTTCCTCCAATTGCTGAATAACAGGTAAGATTCCCGCGATGGCAGTTGGACTGATGGGACACTGTTTAGTGCATGGAGGCTTGGTCCCGGTAAATGACGCAGGCTCCATCTGGAGTCGGCCGCAATCGTTCTTATCTTTAGCCCATATCGGGTGTTCCTTCAATTCTTCTTTCTTCAAATTGACCATGTCACCCGACCATCCTCGAAATGCAACGATGAATCTACTTGGATTTGGACGTTCATCCCCAAAAGGGGTTGATCTACTGGGCCTATCCAGACCGGCATGGTTAGTTCATGTGGACCCAGCCCTATAATCCGTTGTTGTCCTTTTAATTTCCATTTTATGGCCCCCAACTCCATAGTGCCCTACCATCCAACGGCAAAGAGTCTCCATATTGTAGGGGTAAGCATGTTAATTCCGCCCCTGTATCTAAAAGACAGTCCACATCCTTATCGCCCACCCTCACAGTTATATATAGCGCATCTCCCCTTTGTTGTATTAGTGCGAGGAGAGGGGCCAGTGCGGGCTCTAATCATTTTTTGCTATCCCAAGTAACTCCTTCTGTTGTTGTATTGTCAGTCGCTTAAATGCTTCCATGAGGTCGTTATCTTGTAACAAGCCTGGTTTGTTGGCTGGGTTGTATCCTTGACCACATCCTCTTCCCCAGCCGCGACCTTGCTGTTTCGCCCTGCACGTCTTGGCCCATAGACCTTCTTTTCCACAATAATGACATTTTCCGGGTAATTTTCCTAATGACTGTTTATCGGAATCCTGGGATTTCCAACCCATAGCCTGCACGGCTTGGACTTTAGCTCCCATATCCCCGTCTAATTGGTTGCATCTATCCACCAACGCTGCAAAGATAGTTCCTCTACCTTCCCAGTCTGGTAACACTACCTTAAGCATTTTGGACAGTTCTGGCTTTAGACCTGCCACGAAAGTTGCTTTCAGGGGTCCAAACACTTGTTCATCTATTTCCTCATCCGTGTGATTCATACCCGAATGTTCTAGCCACGTGCATCTAAACCGCTCGTCATACTCCAGGACCTCCTCTGTTCCTTTCTGTTGGCAGGTCGCAATTTTTTCCCAGTCTGTCTTAGCTGGACTGAAGGCTTGCAGCCAGTGTTTAATCGCATCCCACCCATATTTTAATTCTTGCTCAACCTGCCCCAAAGCTTCTTCTACCTTGGTGTGCAATTTTCTTCCTTGTGTTTTTGGCACCATTATGGTCAAAATTTGCACTCCATCCCAGGGATGAAGTTGATATATATTTCTTAGGTGGTCCAATTGTTCCCACGTTTTCACTCCCCCTTTCTTTGGATTGGGCAACTCCTTGGGCCATTTATGAATTTTCTCTGGGTCTGCTGGATCATAAAATAAGTATTCTGTATACTCCCTTTTCTTCATTCTATTGATTCCGTCCTCAGCCACAGTCTCTTCTGATGTGACTACAACTCGTTTTTTTTTTTAAAAGGGGCAAACGCACCCATAATTCTTCATCCTCTGACCCTGTATCGTCGGAAGACTCAGAATCTGTATCTATTCCTTGGTCGTGTCTTCGGGTTTACGCTTTTAATTTATCCAAACATGGTTACCCTGGGAATTGACCGATACATTTTCCTTTTCCTATTATTGTCTCTTGACCTAATGATTTTTTCCATTCTTTAATTTCACCTTTAAGATCTTTAACTTCCGATTCCGACTTTTCAAGTTCAAGTTTTTTCTGTCTTAGTTGTTCACAAACCGCTTGCAATTGGTCCTTTGTACTGCTCAGCTCCCTATCATGTTGGGACCAGGTCATGATTTCATTCCGCTGTCGGATCTGTCCCATAAAGGCTAGGGACTATCTGGTTCATTCTTTATTTTTCATACGGGTCATTTTTCCCCAGACCCTTTTGATCTCATTCAAGGACCATTGTTCTTTGGAGGTACCGTACTTTTGTTCAATCTTGATACAGGTTTTAAATAAGTCGAATTGTTGCTCTATGTATTCTTTCAACTGTTGGAGGATTTCGCCTATCGAAATCTCAGGTGGTACCCGCCCGCCTTTAACAGTTGTAGGCAATTCTTTGCTCTTATCGTCTGCTGCCATAGTACTGATTTCTTTACTGGGGTCTCGAGTCGTAGGCTTTCCAGCTGGGTCAGTGGGTCGGTAATTAATTAACTAACACACTGCTGAAGTTAGACGTCTATATGGGACCTCGAGCCGACTACCAACCAGAGGGTTTGCAAACCGGAGGCTTTTGGGATCGCGTAGAGGGGGGGTGAATTTAGACTATTTAGACTTTTATAAAGAGGAGTCCTTACCTCAGTATGTAGGTCCGATGTCCAAAATTCAGTTTCTTCCCTCAGCGATCCTGTTCGTGACACCAAAATTGTTAGATCTCTTAATTTTCAATGTGTTTCGAAATCCGGTCATAGGTTTAAAGTAACTTTATTTCAGCAACAGCAGCAGCAGTTCTTGGCAGAGTGCCAGCTCTTTGTTGTACTGGAGCACATGTCTGAAAATGGTTGAATTTATACTGGATCAATTTACAACAATGAACTCGCTGCCTTTGATACTATTGGCTTAATTGACTCAACAGTATGTATTGTTAACCCATGGTTGGCTCTCAGCCCAAAGTCCTGAGATGTCAAGTGTGATTGATGGCCTAATGCATCGTGCCATTTCCCACGTTCGCAATCTAACTGCTGTCTGTGTTTTCTCCCAACTTAACAGCTTGCTCGTATTCTCTATCACACTACAAGGATGCGTGATTTCATGAGTTCAATATTATGGCTGGAGTGAAATTCTGGAGTGTGGTATAGTTCTGACGAAAGGTCATCAACCTGAAACTTTAACTCTATTTCTCTCTCCACAGATGCTGCCTGATCTGCTAAGTATTTCCAGCATTTTCTGTTTTTATTTCAGATTTCCAGCATCTGCAGTATTTTTCTTTTGTATAAGAAATTGAAGGCTGTGGATGAACACAGATATTTAGGGGGTTCAAATGCATATTTTAGGACAAGCCATAAAAGAGATCAATAGAAATTTGGGTTTTATAAATAGGCACATAGAGTATATGAGTAAAGAAGTAATGATGGATTTATATAAAATGTTGGTTTGCCCATAATTAAAGTAGCGTGTGCAGTTTTGGTCACCCCAATATAGAAAGGACATGAATGTCATGGAAAATATGTTATGTAGATTCACCAGTATAATACCAAGGATGGAAAACTGTAGTTATGAGGAGATTTGAGATACTTTTTAAAAATTCATTCTTGGAATATGGACATTACTGGCAAAGACAACATTCATTGCCCATCCAGAGTTGCAATTGAGAAGGTGATGTTGGGCTGCCTTCTTGAACTACTGTAATCCGTGTAGTGAAGGTAGTCCTACAGTGCTGTTAGGTAGGGAGTTACAGGAGTTTTACCAAGCAACGATGAAGGAACGCGATATATTTCCCAGTAGAGATGGTGTGCAACTGAAGAATGCAAAATTCACGAGAACCCCCGCCCCCACCCCACCAGTGTTTGGGCTCATTCAAAAGGAAATTTAATTTGGGACTATCCAGAGAGTTTGAAATCCTAAAGTGCTTATGGAAGAAACTACGAACTTTAATCGAATTTTGGACTTTTATAAGACAAATTCAAGCCTGTGGGCGGGCCTAAAAAACTAAAGAAGCCCACTTGATTATTGGAACTGTCTGGGTGTTGGGACTAAGTTAAATTGTCTGGAGGAATGGACATTCGAAAACCCTTCTCCACAAGAGACATTTATATTACAACAATAACTCAGAGATGGCCAGCCATCAAACCAAACTGAGAAAAGCCATCTTCAACATGAATAAGAACAAAGGGCCCACTACAGCCTGTATGCAGAAAACCAAGCACAAAGGACATTGTGATTATCAAGCTAATACTTCCATTACGAAATAGATTTAGAAATGCAACCCACCCAAGACAAATTAACATTTAACGAGCCCGCCAAAATATTACAAAGAAGAGTCAAGCCCACCAAATTTAAACAAAGAATTCTGAACTGATTTGCCGCGAAGATTAGAACAACTCAAACCGTATAACTGGCCCCCTGTTTTAACAGAGGGTATGCCACACGATGCCTAGTACCATACTACGCTTATGTCATCAAGAAGGGAGAGAAACCAACGCGACAGTTGTAAACTAACTTCTCCAGTCTCGAAGTCCTGAAGTCCTGAAGGAAGGAAGAACATCACCATCGCGGCAGCAACCGACCACAGCCAATGTGGTACCAATGAAAAACCATCGCGATCGACCAAACTCAAAACAAAACTTCAACAGGAAGAAACCGAAGAATCGAAAGTTTCCACTCTACAATCTAAGGCCTGACTACCAACAGGTAAAAACATTACCTAAAGAGACTTTGAACCTATTTCTAACGAAGAAAACCAGGTACTTACCCCATAGATCCAAAACGCGCCTTACCGCATCAGCGGACTCAACCCAACTGAAGATTGCGCAGTAAGAAGTCTTCTCCGACGTTCGGGGTACGGCAAGCAGAACCTACAGAATTCAACGAATCCCGAAATCGTGAACTACCGCTAACTGACCAGAAAGGATTGGTGAGCAGAGTCCCTGCCTTCCCTGGAGTCTAACCTAACTAGAATTAGATATTGGGAGATGGGAGGTGTAATTTTTACTGTAACCCCCTTTGAATGTGTAATGTATTGTTTTTTATTAGAGTGATTATAAGTTTGACATTGTATTTTCTTGTCTGTAATAAAATCAAAGTTCTTTTGCATAAAACCAGTTGTCCTTTGCACTTTATCACATCCCCCAAATAAACACAGCGTCTAGAACCCAAGGGAGCGATTCGAACCACTCAAGTAGGTCAGAGGTGAACCTGACCCCCGGGACCACCCCCTTACGCAACTTGGTAGGGAACTTGGAAGTGATGGTGTTCCCATGTATCTGCTGCCCTTGTCCTTTTAGGTAGTGCTGGTCCCGGATTTGGGAGGTGCCGCTGAAGAAGCCTTGGCGAGTTGTTGCAGCGCATCCTGTAGATATTACACATTGCAATTACGGTGTGCCAGTGGTGGAGGCAGTGGATGGGGTGCTGATCAAGCGGACTACTTTGTCCTGGATGATATCGAGCTTCTTGAGTGTTGTTGGAGCTTCACCCATACTGGCAAGTGGAAAGTATTCCATCACACTCCTGACCTGTGCCTTGTAGGTGGTGGAGTGGCTTTGGAGCATCAGAAAACAAAAAATAGGAGCCGGAGTAGGCCATTTGGCCACTTGAGCCTGTTCTGCCATTTAATAAGATCATGGCTGATCTGATCATGGACTCAGCTCCACTTCCATGCCTGTTCCCCATAACCCTTTATTCCCTTATCGCTCAAAAATCTGTCTATCTCCACCTTAAATATATTTAATGACCCAGCCTCCACAGCTCTCTGGGGCAGAGAATTCCACAGATTTACAACACTCTGAGAGAAGAAATTCCTCCTCATCTCAGTTTTAAATGGGCAACCCCTTATTCGGAGACTATGCCCCCCAGTTTTAGTTTACCCTGAGTGGAAATATCCCCTCTGCATCCGCCTTGTCGAGCCCCCTCATTATCTTATATGTTTCGATAAGATCACCTCTCATTCTTCTGAACTCCAGTGAGTCTAGGCCCAACCTACTTAACCTATCTTCATAAGTCAACCCCCTCATCTCCAGAATTAACCGAGTGAACCTTCTCTGAACAGCCTCCAATGCAAATCTATCCTTCCTTAAATACTGAGACCAAAACTGTACACAGTACTCCAGGTGTGGCCTTACCAATACCCTGTACAGTTATGCAGGACTTCTCTGCTTTTATACTCCATCCCCCTTGCAATAAGGGCCAACATTCCATTTGCCTTCCTGATTACTTGCTGTACCTGCATACTAACTTTTTGTGTTTCATGCACAAGGACCCCCCAGGTCCCTCTGTACAGCAGCACTTTGCAATTTGTCTCCATTTAAATTCTAATTTGTTTTTCTATTTTTTCTGCCAAAGTGGATAACCTCATATTTTCCCACATTATACTCCATCTGCCCAATTTTTGCCCACTCACTTAGCCTGTCAATATCCCACTCCAGGTTTCTTGTGTCCTCACAATTTGCTTTCCCACCCATCTTTGTATCATCAGCAAACCTGGCTACATTACACTCAGTCCCTTTATCCAAGTCATTAATGTAGATTGTAAATAATTAAGGCCCCAGCATCGATCCCTGTGACACCCCACTTGTTACTGTTTGCGGAAATGGCCCGTTTATCCCGACTCTGTTTTCTGTTAGTTAGCCAATCCTCTATCCATGCTAATATATTACGTCCAACCCCATGAACTTGTGCAGTAACCTTTTATGTGGCACATTATTGAATGCCTTCTCGAAATTCAAATACACCACTTCCACTGGTTCCCCCTTATCCACCCTGCTCGTTACATCCTCAAAGAACTCTGGCAAATTTGTCAAACATTATTTCTGTAAAGTCCTTACTCTACAGCATGAAACCACACGAGGCACATTCTGGGGACAAGGTCACTCTGTGACCTTGACTCTTTATTCACAGGACTCCAAAGACGATGACCCTGCATGGGACCTCCCTTTTTATACCTGTGTGATCAGGTAAGGAGTTTCTCCCACAAGTTCACCCCTTGTGGTCAAGGTATGCATCTAGGTTTAGAATACACAGTAATGCAGTGGTGTTACATTGTGGTTACATACATGACATCACCTCCCCCACCCCCCGCAAAGCCTTATTGGGATCATAGGTTTAGTCTTTCAGGTGGTCTATGCACCCTCGTGGATCGCCGCAGTTGGGGCTCTAGTTGTTGGACATTGACGTGAGTGTCTGTCACCTGTGGTGATTTCGGCTTGTCGGGGCTGACTGCAGGGACTGTGCATTCTTCTGATTGCTCTTGTTGCTCATTCACTGGTGGTGTTGTGAGCTCCATCTCATGGTCTTCTTCAGGTTCCTCCATGTCGATGCTGAACCTTTTTTTTACTTGGTCCAGATGCTTACGGCATATCTGACCATCGTTGAGTTTTACCACGATGACCCTATTTCCCTCTTTGTCAATTACAATTTGGGCCCCATGGCGTGATTGAGGACGAATACAGGATCATTTATTTCTATACATCTCCCCCTCAAATTGCGTTCATGGTACTCGTTTTGTGACTTGCACTTGCCCTCAACTATGTCGGTCAGGACTGTGAATGAGAGACAACTGAGTTTTGAGTGTCCGTTTCATTATCAGTTCTGTGGGCGGGACCCCTGTGAGCGAGTGCGGTCGGGATCTATAGGCAAGCAGGAGACGTGATAGGCGGCATTGTAGGGAGGGTCCTTGAATCCTGAGCATACCATGCTTAATGATTTGGACCGCACGTTCCGCCTGGCCATTGGAAGCCGGTTTGAACGGCGCAGTCCTGACGTGGTTGATGCCATTGCCTGACATAAACTCTCGGAATTCATAGCTTGTGAAACATGGGCCATTATCACTAACCAGGATGTCCGGCAAGCCATGGGTTGCAAAGATCGCACGTAGGCTTTCCACGGTGGTGGATGACATACATGAATTCAGAATGATGCACTCGATCCATTTTGAGTACGCATCTACCACAATAAGGAACATCTTACCCATGAACAGGCCCGCGTAGTCAACATGAATGCGTGACCATGGCCTGGTGGGCCAGGGCCACGGGCTGAGTGGGGCCTCCCTGGGACCTTACCCAGCTGGGCACACGTCGTGCACCTGAGAACACAGTGTTCCAGGTCAATCAATTCCAGGCTACCAAACATGTGACCGGGCAATGGCCTTCATCAGCACAGTGCCTGGGTGCTCGCTGTGGAGTTCCCTGATGAATGCCTCCCTGCCCTTCTGGGGCATAACTACCCAGCTATCCCATAGTAGGCAGTCGGCTTGGATGGAGAGCTCATCCATCCATCTGTGGAACGGTCTGACCTCCTCAGGGCCTGCTCCGTGTGCGGGCACCCAATCCCTAGTCAGGACACATTTCTTAATCAGGGATAGGAGGGGATCTCTGCTTGTCCAGATTTTGATCTGGTGGGCTATGATGGGGGAGCCTTCGCTGACAAAGGCATCGACAGCCATGACCATCTCGTCGCTTTGCTCCACTGCGCCCTCAGTGATGGCCAGTGGAAGCCTGCTGAGCGCGTTGGCGCAATTTTCAGTGCTGGGCCTGTGCTGGATGGAGTAGTCATAAGCAGCCAGTGTGAGAGCCCATCGCTGTATGCGAGCTGATGCGTTGGCATTGATAGCCTTGCTATCTGACAACAGGGATGTTAATGGCTTGTGGTCCATCTCTAATTCAAACTTCCTGCCAAAGAAGTACTGATGCATTTTTTTTACACCATAGATACATGCGAGCGCTCCCTTCTCGACCATCCCATATCCCCGTTCTGCTTGAGAGAGCAATCTGGAGGCACAAGCCACAGGTTATAGTTGACCCTCTGCATTGCCCTGCTGCAACATGCACCCACCCCCATAGGACGATGCATCACATGTCAGAACCAATTTTTTACAGGGGTCATACAGGGTCAACAACTTGTTTGAACAAAGTAGGTTTCGCACCCGATCAAAAGCCCGTTCCTGACAGTCCCCCCAAAACCAATCGCAACCCTTACGCAGGAGTACTTGGAGCAGCTCCAACAACGTGCTCAAGTTCAGCAGAAAGTTCCCGAAATAGTTCAACAGTCCCAGGAATGAACGCAACTCCAATGTGTTGCAGGGCCTGGGTGCTCGTCGAATCGCCTCTGTTTTGGATTCGGTGGGCTGAATCCCATCTTCAGCAACCCTCCTGCCCAGAAACTCAACCTCAGGAGCTAAGAAAATGCATTTAGACTTCTTGAGTCGCAGGCCTACCCGGTCCAGTTGGCGTAGCACCTCCTCCAGGTTGTGGAGGTGTTCCTCGGTGTCTCGATCCGTGATGAGGATGTCGTCTTGGAATACGAGCGTTCCAGGAATGAATTTAAGCAGGCTTTCCATGTTTCATTGAAAAATTGCGGCCGCTGATCGAATGCCAAACGGGTACCTGTTATAAACGAACAGTCCCTTGTGCGTGGTGATGGTGGTCAGTAGTTTAGATTCGTCGGCCAGTTCCTGGGTCATATAGGCTGAAGTGAGGTCCAACTTGGTGAACAGCTTGCCGCCTGCCAGCGTGGCGAAGAGGTTCTCCGCTCTCAGGACACCCGATTGATGGTGGCCTTGTAGTCGCCACAGATCCTGACAGAGCCATCCGCTTTTAGGATGGGAACGATGGGGCTCGCCTAGTCGCTGAATTTAACAGGCGAGATGACGCCCTCTCTCAACAGCCGGTCCAATTCGCTCTCAATCTTTTCCCGCATCACATACGGCACCGCTCTGGCTTTGTGGTGCACTGGCCTGCCGTCCGGGGTGATGTGTATCACTACTTTAGTGCCTTTGAAAGTCCCGATGCCAGGTTGGAATAGTGAATCGAATTGTTGTAGGACTTGTGAGCACGAACTTCGCTCCACAGATGACATTGCATGATAATCCCCCTTTTTCCAGTTCATCTCGGCTAACCAGCTCCTCCCCAACAGTGCGGGACCATTGCCAGGGACAATCCAGAGCGGCAGCCGATTCACTAACCCATTGTGTGTGACAGCCAACATTGCACTGCCTAGCACCGGAATGATTTCTTTAGTCTAAGTTCGTAATTGTGTCTCAATACGTTTTAATTTGGGTCTACTGGATTTAAGTGGCCATAGCTTCTCAAATTGCTGAACGCCCATGAGTGACTGGCTGGCCCCAGTGTCCAGCTCCATACATATTGGGATACCGTTTAATAAAACCCTGATCATCATTGGTGGTGTTCTGGTTATGAACTGTGAATATTCGGCACATGGACCCGCTGAACCTCGGCGTCCATCGATTTGCCCCAAAAGTCATCCTGGCTCAAAGAACCCTCTTCTGGTACATCCGCCTCATCAAGTCTGGTAGCAGACTTCCTGCACATTCGAGCTAAGTGGCCACTGAGATTGCAGTTCCTGCAGACAAACTGTTGAAGTCTGCAAGACCTAGTTGAGTGTTTTCCCCCACACCTCCAGCATGAGTTAAAGTTTCCATTGTTGGGAACAAAGGGACTATGGCCAAGCATTCCGCGCTGACTGTCCCTTTGACTGCTCTTAAGTACCCTATTAGTGTGTGTCAATGGCCCCATTCCGGGCAGCATTGTCCACTGTGATGGCGTAAATGTCCGTTCAGCCTGCCATTGCCTCTGTTGAAGTCCTACTCTGGGGTCTATTGCTGCCTGGAGCATGTCGGACTGCCCCTGCCTGTATGCGGGGCTCTGAGTCGCATTGATGATGTTGACTCCCTGATCCATCGCCGCGTTAGAGGCAGAATTGCACACATATATTATTTTCATCTCTTCCTCCCCCGCCATGAAAGTTTGAGCCATCAACGCCGCCGCTTCCAAGGTCAAATCCTTGGTCTCAATTAATTTGCAGAAAATTCCTGCATGACGGATGCCCTTGATAAAGAAGTCCCTTAGCATCTCCCCCCTGCAGGTGTCTGTGAACTTACAGAAGCCGGCCAAACGCCGGAGGTCTGCTACGAAGTCCGGTATGCTCTGTCCTTCATGACGTCGGTGGGTGTAGAATCTGTGTCGGGCCATATGTATGCTACTCGCTGGTTTGAGGTGTTCCCCGATCAATTTGCTAAGTTCTTCAAAGGTTTTGTCCGCCGGCTTTTCGGGTGCTAGTAAGTCCTTCATGAGCGCGTAAGTCTTTGGTCAGCAGCTGGTCAAAAGGTGAGCCCTTTGCTTGTCGGCCGCTGCATCTCCCAGCCATTCTTTCATAACGAAGCTTTGCTGAAGCCGCTCGACAAAATCGTCCCAGTCTTCCCCAACACAGTACCGTTCCTCTGTGCTACTGGTGGCCATTCTCATGGGCCATGAATTCCTGTTTCTCGTTGCCAATGTAAAGTCCTTACTCCACAGCATGAAACCACACGAGGCACATTCTGGGGACAAAGTCACTCTGTGACCTTAACTCTTTATTCACAGGACTCCAAAGACGATGACCCTGCGTGGGACCTCCCTTTTTATACCTGTGTGATTAGGTAAGGAGTGTCTCCCACAAGTTCACCCCTTGTGGTCAAGGTGTGCATCTAGGTTGAGAGCATACAGTAATGCAGTGGTGTTACATTGTGGTTACATACATGACAATTTCCCTTTCATAAAACCATGCTGACTCTGCTTGATTGAATCATGCTTTTCTAAATATCGTGCTACTGCTTGCTTAATAATGGACTCCACCATTTTCCCAACGACAGATGTTTGGCTAACTGGTCTATAGTTTCCTGCTTTCTGTCTGCCTCTTTTTTTAAATAGGGAAGTTACATTTGGTAGATTACAATCAATGCATCCACTATCTCTGCAGTCACTTCTTTTAAGACCCGAGGATGCAGGCCAGATCCAGGGGACTTGTCCGCCTTTAGTCCCATTATTTTACTGAGTACTACTTCTTTAGTGATAGTGATTGTATTAAGTTCCTCCCTCCCTTGTAGCCCCTTGATTATTCACTATTGGGATGTTTTTAATGTCTTCTACCGTGAAGACCGATACAAAATATTTGTTCAAAGTCTCTGCCATTTCCTTGTTGCTCATTATTAATTCCCCAGTCTCATCCTCCAAGGGACCAACATTTACTTTAGCCACTCTTTTCCTTCTTATGTATCTGTAGAAACTCTTACTATCTGTCTTTATATTTCATGCTAGTTTGCTCTCATAATCTATCTTCCCTCTCTGTATTTTTTTTTAGTTGTTCTTTGCTGGCTTTTAAAAGTTTCCCAATCCTCTGGGATCCCACTAGTCTTGGCCACATTGTATGCCCTTGTTTTCAATTTGATACTGTCCCTTATTTCCTTAGTTAGCCATGGATGGTTATCCCTTCTCTTACAGTATTTCCTTCTGATTGGAATATATTTTTGTTACGAGTTATGAAATATCTCTCAAATGTCTGCCACTGCTCATCAACCGTCTCACACTTTAATCTATTTTTCCAGTCCACTTTAGCCAACTCTGCCTTCATACCTTTGTAGTCTGCTTTGTTGAAGCTTAGGACACTGGTTTCAGATCCAACTTTATCATCCTCCAATTGAATTTGAAATTCAACCATTCCTAGAGGATCCTTTACTACGAGATCATTTATTAATTCTGTCAGGATATGAGGCATTCTCCGCAGGATAATAATAATAACTTTTATTTATATAGCGCCTTTAACGTAGTAAAATGTTCCAAGGTGCTTCACAGCTGTATTACAAGACAAAACAGATAAATTTGACACCGAGCCAGAAAAGAAGAAATTAAGGCAGATGGCCAGAAGCTTGGTTAAAGAGGTAGGTTTTAAGGAGCGTCTTAAAGGAAGAAAGAGAGGCAGAGAGGTGGAGAGGTTTAGGGAGGGAGTTGCAGAGCTTAGCGCCTAGGCAGCTGAAGGCACGGCCAACAATGGTTGAGCAGTCATAATCAAGGATGCTCAAGAGGGAAGAATTTGAGGAACACAAACATCTTGTGGCATTGTAAGGCTGAAAAAGATTACAAAGATAGGGAAAGGCAAGGCCATGGAGTGATTTGTAAACAAGAATAAGAATTTTGAAATCGAGGCATTGTTTAACCGGAAGCCAATGTAGGTCGCGAGCACAGGGGTGATGGGTAATCGTGACTTGGTGCGAGTTAGGACACAGGCTGCTGAGTTTTGGATGATCTCAAATTTACTTAGTGTAGAATGTGGGAGGCCAGCCAGGAGCGAGTTGGAGTAGTCAAGTCTAGAGGTTAACAAAGGCATGAATGAGGGTTTCAGCAGTAGAAGAGCTGAGGCAGGGGCGGAGGCGGGCAATGTTACAGAGATGGAAAAAGGCGGTTTTAGTTATGCCGCGGATAAGTGGCTGGAATCTAATTTCAGGATCAAATATGACACCAAGATTGTGAACAGTCTTGTTCACCCTCAAATTGATATTCGGGAGAGGGATGGAGTCAATGGGTTAGGAAACGCAATTTGCGGCGGGGACCAAAGATAATGGCTTTGGTGTTTCCAATATTTAATTGGAGAACATTTCTGCTCATCCTTGGACAAGCAATCTGACAATTTAGATACCAAGCAGGAGTCGAGGGAAGTGGTGGTGACGTAGAGCTGGGTATCGACAGCGTACATGTGGAAACTGACTCCGTGTTTTCGGATGATATCGCCAAGGGGCAGCATGTAGATGAGAAATAAGAGGGAGCCAAGGACAGATCCTTGGGGGGCACCAGAGGTAACGATGCGGGAGTGGGAAGAGAAGCCATTGCAGCAGATTTTCTGGCTACGATTAGATAGATAAGAATGGAACCAGGCGAGTACATTCGCACCTAGCTAGACGATAGTTAAGAGGCATTGGAGGAGGATGGAGTGGTCAACTGTGTCAAATGCTGCAGGCAGGTCCAGAAGGACGAGGATGGATAGTTTACCTTTGTCACACTCACAAAGGATGTCATTTGTGACTTTGATGAGAGCCGTTTCGGTATTGTGACAGGGGCAGACACAAGATTGAAGGGAATTCAAATATTGAATTCATAGAAAGATGGTCACGGATTTGGGAGGCGACAACACGTTCAAGTACTTTGGACAGGAAAGAGAGGTTGAAGATAGGGCGATAGCTCGAAAGCAAACTGGGGTCAAGGGTTGGTTTTTTGAGAAGAGGGGTGATGACATCAGATTTGAAGAAGAGGGAAACAGTCCCTGAGGAGAGAGAACCGTTAACAATGTCGGCTAACATGGAAGCCAAAAATGGAAGTTGGGTGGTCAGCAGTTTAGTGTGAATAGGGTCAAAGAAGCAGGAAGTGGGTCTCATGGACAAGGTGAGCTTGTAGAGATCAAGAGGGGAGATCAAAGAGAAACTAGAGAGAGATGTGAGTTTAGGGCTAGGGCAGGTGGGAGCCTCAGATGAAGTTTGGCTCTGTGGGTTAGGGGAAGGAAGGGAACTTGCAGAGGCAGCTAATCGCATGGTCTCAATCTTTCAGACAAAGAAGTCCATGAGCTCCTAGCACTTGTTGTTAGAGGCGAGTGTGGTGGAGACAGGAGTGAGGGGTTTCAGGAGATGGTTAGCACTAGAGAATAGTAGCCGAAGGTTATTTTTGCAATCCAGAATGATCCTGGAATAGTGAGCAGTTTTTGGAGACAAGAATAGGAACCGATAATGCTTTATGTGCTCGAGCCAGCACTGGCGATGAATGGCTAAACCAGTTGTCCACCATATCCGTTCAAGTCTGCGCCCTCTGGACTTGAGGGAGCGAAGATGAGGACTGTATTAGGGGGAACAGCCAGCGTGGGAGAGTGATAGGTCCTTACTACACAGTATAAATGCACACGAGGCCCATGCTTGAGAGAAGGTCAGTCTGTGACCTGTCCTTTATTCCTCAGCACTCAAGTCATGAAGGTGAGTGGAGCTTTCCCTTTTGTACCTGAAGGTTCAAGTTAGGAGTGTCTCCCACCTAGTGGTCATTGTTCTCACAGTGTACAACTTAGGTCAGATTATATATGGGTTACAATGCTGGTTGAATACATGACATCACCTCCCCCACAAAGTCTTATTGGGATCACAGGTTGAGTCTCTCTGGTGGTTTACGCTCTCTTGTAGAGCGCCTGAGTTGGGGCTCCGGTTGTTGGGCGCTGGCCTGAGTGTCTGCTGTTTGCGGTGCCTCAGGCCTATGCAGACTGCCCACAGTGATTGGGCTCTCTTCCCTTTGGTTTTGGTGTTCGGTCACCTGTGGTGGAGTGAACTCTACATCGTGTTCTTCTTCTGCTTATCTATGGGGTTGCTGAACCTCTTTTTTGTTTGATCCACGTGTTTGCGGCAGATTTATCCATTGGTAAGTTTAACTACCAGAATCCTATTTCCCTCTTTGGCAATCACAGTGCCTGCGAGCCATTTGGGCCCTGCAGCGTAGTTGAGCACAAAAACGGGATAATTTACATCAATACATCACGCCCTTGCATTCCTGTCATAGTAGTCATAATGTGGCTGGCGCCTGCTCTCGACATGGTGGGGTGTATAAGGGATAGCCGGGTTTTGAGCGTCCTGTTCATTAGCAGCTCTGCGGGTGGAACCCTTGTGAGTGTGTGTGGTCGGGATCTATAGGCCAACAGGAGGCGTGATAAGCGTCTTTGTAGAGAACCCCCTTGGATTCTGAGCATCCCCTGTTTGATTATCTGCACTGCTCGTTCTGCCTGGCCGTTTGAGGCCGGCTTGAATGGTGCCATTCTGACATGGTTAATTCCATTTCTGCCATGAAGTCCTGGAATTCAGTGCTTGTGGGAAGCACGGGCATTGTCGCTGACCAAGATGTCCGGTAGACCGTGGGCAGTGAACATTGCCCGTAGACTTTCTACCGTGGCAGAGGATGTGCTTGAATTTAAAATGTCACACTCGATCCATTTGGAGTACTACAACCAAAAATATTTTTCCCATGAAAGGACCTGCGTAGTCCACATGGATGCGTGACCAATGCTTGGCGGTCCATGGCCAGGGGCTAAGGGGGGCTTCCCTGGGCGCATTGCCCAGCTGGGCACACGTGTTGCACCTGCGAACACAAAGTTCTAGATCTGCGTCTATCCCTGGCCACCAAACGTGTGACCTGGCAATTGCCTTCATCGTGACAATGCCCGGGTGCTCATTGTGGAGTTCTCTGATGAACACCTCTCTGCCCATCTGGGGCATGACTACGCGGTTTCCCCACAGTAGGCAATCGGCCTGAATCGAGAGTTCATCCCTGCACCTGTGAAATGGTTTAAATTCCTCAGGGCATGCCCTGTACGTGGCTGCCCAGTTCCCATTCAGGACAAATTTCTGAACTAAAGATAGTAGCGAGTCTTTATTTGTCCAGACTTTAATCTGACGGGCTGTCACAGGTGAGCCTTCACTTCCGAAAGCTTCAACAGCCATGACCATCTCAGCAGCATGCTCGGTAGCCCCCTCAGTGGTGGCTAGTGGTAGCCTGCTGAGTGCATCGGCGCAGTTTTCAGTGCCCGGTGTGTGCCGAATTGTATAGTCCTAGGCGGCTAACGTGAGTGCCCACCTCCGTATGCGGGCCGATGCGTTTGCATTTATGGCCTTGTTGTCAGCCAAAAGAGATGTTGGGGGTTTGTGATCTGTCTCCAGCTCAAATTTCCTGCCAAACAGGTACTGGTGCATTTTCTTTACAGCATATACACATGCGAGCGCCTCTTTTTCTACCATCCCGTAACCTCTTTCTGCCTGGGACAGGCTCTTGGAGGCATAAGGTACCGGCTGTAACTGACCCTTGATATTGACATGCTGCAACACACATCCGACACCATAGGATGACGCATCGCACAAAAACACAAGTTTCTTGCATGGGTCGTATAGTGTTAACAGAGTGTTGGAACATAACAAATTGCGTGCTCTATTAAAAGCCCTTTCCTGGCTGTCCCCTCAGACCCATTCGCAACCTTTGCATAGGAGCACATGTAGCGGCTCTAGCAGCGTGCTCAATTTTGGAAGAAAGTTACCAAACTAGTTCAGGAGCCCCAGGAATTAACGCAGCTCCGTCGTGTTACAGGGTCTGGGTGCTCTCTGGATCGCTTCCGTCTTGGACGCAGTAGGGCTGATCCCGTCTGCTGCTACCCTCATCCACAGGAATTCTACCTCTGGAGCTAGGAAGACGCACTTCGCCTTTTTCAGTCGCAGCCCTACCCGGTCCGGTCTGCGTAGCACCTCCTCCAGGTTGTGGAGGTGTTCTTCAGTATTGTAACCCATGATGAGGATGTCGTCCTGAAAAACCACTGTCCCTGGAATCGACTTGAGGAGGCTTTCCATATTTCGTTGGAAGATCGCGGCGGCCGAGCGAATCCCGAACGGACATCTGTTGTACTCAAACAACCCCTTGTGTGTCGTGATGGTGGTCAGCTTCTTCGACTCACTCGCCAGCTCCTGGGTCATGTAAGCTGAGGTCAGGTCCAATTTTGAAAAAAGTTTGCCACCGGATAGCATTGCAAAGAGGTCCTCCGTTCTCCGTAGCGGGTACTGGTCTTGGAGTGACACCCGATTGATGGTGGCCTTGTAATCACCACATATCCTGACCGACCCATCCACCTTGAGCACCGGCACGATCGGGCTCGCCCAGTCACTGAATTTGACTGGCGAGATGATGACTTCCCTCAGCAGGCGGTCCAATTCGCCTTCTATCTTTTCCCGCATCACGTACGGCACCGCTCTGGCCTTGTGGTGTACTGGCTTGGTGTCCGGGTTTATGTGAATCACTACCTTGGCCCCCATGAAAGTGCCAATGCCGGGTTGAAATAATGAGTCAAATTTGTCCAGGATCTCTGAGCATGATACTCGCTCCACAGAGGAAATTGCATTGACATCGCCCCATTTCCAGTTCATGACAGCAAGCCAACTCCTCCCCAGTAGTGCGGGACCGTCCCCTGGGACAATCCAGAGTTGCAACCTGTTCTCCAAATCTTTGTGGGTCACGACTACAGTGGCGCTGCCTAACACCGGAATGATCTCCTTTGTGTAAGTCCGTAGCTGTGCGTCAATCGGCGATAATTTTGGTTTTCTGGCCTTGGATGCCCACAACTTTTCGAACTGTTTCATACCCATCAGGGACTTGCTGGCCCCCATGTCTAGCTCCATTGACACTGGGATGCCATTGAGGAACATTTTCATCATTATCGGTGGCGTCCTGGTGTATGAATTGTATACGTGCTCCACATGAACTCGCTGAACTTCAGCTTCCAGCGATTTCCCCCTGTAAAGTCCTGTCCCCTCAATACAGATTCACACGAGGCATGTAGTGAAGTCAAGGTCACTCTGGACATGCACTTTTATTTCACAGTTCTGGAATGCTGCACTTGCCTGAGACCCTATCCTTATATACCTGTCTCTTGCAAGTGCACCCCTGGTGGTAAGGTATGCTGGTGGTTACAGGTTATATCTTATTACAGTCATGTATAGCATGTTAGGATACAGTTATATATAATAATGTAAGATACATGACATCACCCTCCCCCAAGGTCTTATTGTCTTTATAGGTTCACTCTCTCAGGTGGTCTACACTCTCGCGTGGAGCATCTGAGTTGTGGTTCAGTTGTTTGCCTTGGTGTCTGTTTTTCTTTGGATGTGGTTGCTGGCATCTCGCCTGGGCTGTCTGTTTCAATTGGTGTGATTGTTGTTGACTCGTCTGGGCTGTCTGTTGGGATTGCCCTTTCCTCAGGTTGTTCCCTCTGTCTGTCCACCAGGTGTGGTGCGAGTTCCACATTGTAGTCTGCCTCTGGTTCCGCAGTGTTGTTGGTAAATCTGCTTTTGACTTGGTCTACATGCCTCCGGCAGGTTTTGCCATTGTCCATTTGTACTACCAGTAGCCTGTTTCCTTCCTTGCCCGTTACTGTCCCTGCAAGCCATTTGGGACCCCTGCCATAGTTTAGTACAAACACTTTGTCCCCTATCTCATTCCATCTCCCCCTCGAATTTCTGTCATGTTACTCAGTCAGCTTACGGCGCTTTGCCTCAACGATTTTGTGCATGTCTGGGAGGATTAATGAGAGCCTTGTTTTTAAAGTCCTTTTCATAACAGTTGTGCGGGGGGGATCCCAGTCAGTGAGTGCGGACGAGATCTGTATGCCAGCAGCAGTCGCGACAGGCGACCCTGCAGTGTGGGACCTTGGATTTTAAGCATGCTTTGTTTAATGATTTGCACTGCTCTCTCCGCCTGGCCGTTGGAGGCCGACTTGAACGGTGCCGTCTTGACGTGATTTATGCCGTGGTCAATTATAAAGTCTTAGAATTCTGCGCTGGTAAAGCACGGACCATTGTCACTGACCAATATGTCAGGGATTCCGTGCGTTGCAAACATGGTTGCGAGGCTCTACACAGTGGTGGAGGTTGTGCTCGAGTTCAAAATGGTGCATTCGATCCACTTTGAAAATGCATCTACAACTACGAGGAACATTTTGCCCATGAATGGGCCCGCATAGTCTACTTGCACCCGCGACCACGGTTTGGTAGGCCAGGGCCAGGGGCTCAGTGGAGCCTCCCTGGGGGCATTGCTGAGTTGGGCACAAATGGTGCACCTTCGGACGCAGAGCTCCAAGTCCACATCAATACCAGACCATCAGACGTGGGATCTGGCTATGGCCTTCATGAGAATGATCCCCGGGTGCTCGCGGTGGAGCTCCCGGACAAATGTCTCTCTGCCTCGCAGAGGCATGACTACTCGGCTGCCCCACATCAGGCAGTCTGCTTGTACCGATAGCTCATGCATGCGCCTGTGAAAGGGTTTTAATTCTTCGGTGCAGGCATCGTAAGCCTCTGCCCAGTCACCGTTAGGACACATCTTTTTACTAAGGATAAAGTGGGGTCGCTGGACGTCCAGGCTCTGATTTGGCGAGCCGTCATGGGCGAACCTGTGGACTCAAAGGCATGGATTGCCATGACTATCTCACAGTCTTGTTCGTCAGACTCTTCCATGGTCGCCAGGGGTAGCCTGCTGAGCGCGTCGGCACAGTTGTCTGTGCCTGGTCTGTGCCTTATTGTGTAGTCGTAGGACGCCAGCATGAGTGCCCACTGTTGAATTCGCGCCGAGGCATTGGCATTTATTGTCTTGCTCTCGGATAGGAGGGACGTGAGAGGCTTGTGGTCGGTTTCTAATGCGAACTTGGCCCCGAAAAGGTATTGGTGCATCTTTTTGACACCGTACACGCACGCGAGCGCCTCCTTCTCCACCATTCCGTACCCGCGCTCCGCCCGCGAAAGTGACCTGGAGGCATAAGCTATGGGTTGTAATTTGCCCGCATTATTGACATGTTGAAAAACGCACCCGACCCCATACGCTGACGCATTGCATGTGAGAACTAACTTTTTACCTGGGTCAAAGAAAGTCAAAACACTGTTGGAACACAGAAGGTTGCGTGCCTTATTGAAGGCGCGTTCCTGGGCGGCCCCCCAAAACCAATCGCACCCCTTCCTGAGTAGCACGTGGAGAGGCTCCAGCAGCGTGCTTAAGTTCTGCATAAAGTTCCCAAAGTAATTGAGTAGCCCGAGAAAGGCGCGCAGTTCTGAGACATTCCAGGGCCTGGGTGCCAGGCGTATTGCTTCTGTTTTGGACTCTGTTGGGCGGATTCCATCAGCGGCAATCCTTCTGCCCAAAAATTCAACCTCGGGTGCGAGAAACAGGCACTTGGATTTCTTGACTCGTAGGCCTACCCGATCCAACCGCTTTAGTACTTCCTCCAAATTACGGAGATGGGAGTCGGTGTCCCTGCCCATGATAAGTATGTCGTCTTGAAATACAACCGTCCCTGGGATGGACTTGAGCAGACTCTCCATGTTGCGCTGGAATATGGCAGCTACCAACCTGATGCCGAATGGGCATCGATTGTACATGAAAAGGCCTCGATGGGTGTTGATGGTGGTGAGTAACTTGGACTCCTCGGTCAATTCTTGCGTCATATACGCAGATGTGAGATCTAATTTTGAGAAAAGTTTACCTCCAGCCAATGTGGCAAATAAGTCCTCCGCTCTGGGCTGTGGGTATTGGTCCTGTAGGGAGACTCTGTTTATGGTAGATTTGTAGTCCCCACAGATTCGTACGGATCCATCAGGCTTCATGACTGGGACGATGGGACTTGCCCAGTCACTAAATTCCACAGGTGATATAATGCCTTCCCGCAGAAGCCTGTCTAGTTTGTGTTCAATCTTTTCCCTCATCACATAGGGTACAGCTCTAGCATCCTGTGTGATGTAGATTTTGACTTTGGCCCCTTTGAAAGTGCCCACACCTGGCTGAAAGAGATGTTCAAATCGCTTTATAACTGTTGAGCAGGAGGTCCGTTCCTCTAATGACATGGCATGGACATCATCCCATTTCCAGTTTAGTTTTGCCAGCCAGCTTCTCCCCAGCAGTGCTGGGGGGTCTCCGGGGACAATCCACAGGGGAAGTCGGTTCACTGTCCCTTTGTGTGTGACAGAGAGCATGGCGCTGCCGAGGACTGGTACGATTTCTTTGGTATAGGTCCTTAGTTTGGTGTCGACCCTTGTGAGTTTTGGTCTGTCTCTTTTATGCGGCCACAGTTGTTCAAATTGTTGAGCGCCCATGAGAGATTGACTCGCTCCCGTATACAGCTCCATGTTGACAGTGTCCCGGGTACTGTCCCCACCATCTTCTGGTCCGCTTTCCGACCCATCTGACTCGTATACCAGCCGAGCTACCGTTATTTTGCACATGCAGGCCAAATGCCCTGTATATTCACAATTTCTGCAAACAGCCTGCTGAAATCGACATCCCCTTGACGAGTGCCCACCCCCACACCTCCAGCACAGACCTGTTCAATTGTTTAAAGTGTTCCCAAAGAATGAGCTGCGTCTGGCTGATCTCTCTTGAGCTTCTCTCAGTTTGTAGTTGATTGCTCGCATTGTGGGTTGATGAGGTGTGAACGGCCGTTCCTGTGGCCCTTGATGGCTTCTGCCTGCTGTCGAGAGCCTGTTCTCCCGGTTTTGTCTGTGTGTGGGGGTAGCAGCTTGTTTAGTGCTGTGAACTTCTTGTTCCAATATTTCGTTAGTTGTCGTACCTGTATTGTAAATCAACCTCGTTTCTTCTTCCCCTACCAAGAATGTCTGTGCAACCAGTGCTGCTGCCTCAAAGGTCAGGTTCTTGGTCTCTATGAGCTTTCGGAATATGCCTGTGTGGCCTATTCCTTCAATGAAAAAGTCTCTCAGCATTTCTCTCCTCAGTTCATCGGAGAACTCACATAAACTAGCCAACCTCCGAAGTTCCACCACGAAGTCGAGTGTGCTCTGGCCCACACAGCATCTGTAATTGTAGAACCTGTGTCTGGCCATTTGTAGGCTGCTCGCTGGCTTCAGGTGGTCTCTTACCAGTGTGCTCTATTCTTCAAACGACTTGCTTGCTGGTTTCTCGGGTGCCAACAGATCCTTCATTTAAGCGTATGTTTTCGAGACATAGCTGGTCAAGAGATGGGCTCTTCTCTTGTCTGCCTTATCGTTGCCTAACCAGTCTTTGGTTACAAAGCTTTGCTGGAGCCTTTCTATAAAGTCCTCCCAATTGTCTCCCGCATTGTACTTTTCATCTGATCCGTTGTTCGCCATTCTGTGGATTCTGTAATCCCGTAACCCGTCGCCACTGTAAAGTCCTGTCCCCTCAGTACAGATTCGCACGAGGCATGTAGTGAAGTCAAGGTCATTCTGGACATGCACTTTTATTTCACAGTTCTGGAGTGCTGCACTTGCCTGAGACCGTCCTTATATACCTGTCTCTTGCAAGTGCATCCCTGGTGGTAAGGTATGCTGGTGGTTACAGGTCATATCTTATTACAGTCATGTATAGCATGTTAGGATACAGTTATATATAATAATGTAAGATGCATGACACCCTCAGCGTTCATTTCTGCAATTTCTGCAGGTATTTTGCTCATCTCTGCAAACTCCGGCTGAGTGTGTGCCTCTACGCCTCCAACATGAGCTGTTGTTGGAAACAAAAGGTCCCTTGCCAGTCGATCGTCCCTGACTGTCCCTGTAACTGTCTTTGAATGCGCCATTAACAGGTGTTGATGGCCCCATTACTGGCCGCATTGTCCCTTGCAATGGCATGAATCGTCGTTCAACTTGCCATTGTCTCTGTCGAACTCCCCCTCTGGGTTCGACTACATGTTGGAGCATGCCCGATTGCCCTTGTCTGCCTGGAGAACTGTGTGCTGCTTTAACAATGTTGAATCCCAACCATTCGTTTACACAGTACCTTTCATCTGTTCTGCTCATGGCCATGCTCGCGTGGTTTAAATCCCAGTTTCTCGTCGCCATTGATAGGTCCTTACTATACAGTATAAATGCACACGAGGCCAATGCTTGAGAGAAGGTCAGTCTGTGACCTGTCCTTTATTCCTTAGCACTCAAGTTATGAAGGTGGGTGGAACTTCCCCTTTTGTACCTGAAGGTCCAGGTTAGGAGTGTCTCCCACCTCGTGGTCATTGTTCTCACAGTGTACAACTTAGGTCAGATTATACATGGGTTACAATGCTGGTTGAATACATGACAGAGAGAGTAATCTTTTTAATGGGGACTAGGGCATCAAAGGTGGTGGTGAGGGTGTGGTAGCAGATCGGTGGCTGCAGAAATTTCATTATTAAAAGGTCAAAGGTTGGTCAGTTTTGAGTTGATAAGTACAGTTGTAAGAGAGTTTAGAGAGAGTTTTTTCCAGGGGCGGATGTAGAAGGAAGTAGTTTTGGATTGGGGAAGGGAGATGTGGGTCGGGAGCGATACAAGGAAATGGTCAGAGATGGCTTTATCTTTAATTGACACTGTTGGAATAGCAAGGCCACGAGAGATTGCAAAGTCAAGGGGGTGGCCATGAATATGGGTTGAGGAATTTATATGGGAGGACATATCATGGGAGGACAGGAGGGTAAGGAACTCAGAGGAGAGAGAGAGCATGATGAATTAAGATGGAGGTTGAAGTCACTGAGGTGCATAGGCTGAGGGAGGAAAGCAGTGAGGATATATCTGTGACAAAGTTTTTATTATACTTGGGTGGGTAGAGAATAAGAATTTTGAATGAGAGGTGAGAGGGGTGGAATAAGGCGAGTTGTTCAAAAGATGACAAAGTGCAGAATAGGGGGACAGAGCAAGGTATGATTTGGTGATGAGAGCTATACCGCAACTACGGCGGTCTGGGCGGGGCAAGTGGTGGAAGGTATAGCCGGGAGGGGAGGCTTCGATTAAAGGTAGAATGCTCAACACTTGACCTTCTCGTGTAGCCACGGCATTTATGTGGGTGATAGAAACATAGAAACATAGAAAATAGGTGCAAGAGTAGGCCATTCGGCCCTTCGAGCCTGCACCACCATTCAATAAGATCATGGCTGATCATTCACCTCAGTATCCCTTTCCTGCTTTCTCTCCATACCCCTTTAGCTGTAAGGGCCATATCTAACTCCCTCTTGAATATTTCCAACTGGCATCAACAATTCTCTGCGGTAGGGAATTCCACAGGTTAACAACTCTCTGAGTGAAGAAGTTTCTCCTCATCTCAGTCCTAAATGGCTTACCCCTTATCCTTAGACTTTGTCCCCTGGTTCTGGACTTCCCCAACATCGGGAACATTCTCTCTGCATCTAACCTGTCCAGTCCCGTCAGAATTTTATATGTTTCTATGAGATCCCCTCTCATCCTTCTAAACTCCAGTGAATACAGGCCCAGTCGATCTAGTCTCTCCTCATATGTCAGTCCTGCCATCCCGGGAATCAGTCTGGTGAACCTTCACTGCAATCCCTCAATAGCAAGAATATCCTTCCTCAGATTAGGAAACCAAAACTGAACACAATATTCCAGGTGAGGCCTCACCAAGGCCCTGTAAAATTGCAGTAAGACCCCCCTGCTGCTATACTCAAATCCCCTAACTATGAAGGCCAACATACCATTTGCCTTCTTCATTGCCTGCTGTACCTGCATGCCAACTTTCAATGACTGATGTACCATGACACCCAAGTCTCGTTGCACCTCCTCTTTTCCTAATCTGCCGCCATTCAGATAAGATTCTGATTTGGTGTTTTTGCCACAAAAATGAATAACCTCACATTTATCCACATTATGCTGCATTTGCCCACTCACCTAACCTGTCCAAGTCACCCTGCAGCCTCTTAGCATCCTCCTCACAGGTCACACCGCCACCCAGTTTAGTGTCATCTGCAAACTTGGAGATATTACACTCAATTCCTTCATCTAAATCATTAATATATATTGTAAATAGCTGGGGTCCCAGCACTGAGCCCTGCGGCACCACACTAGTCACTGCCTGCCATTCTGAAATGAACCCGTTTATCCCGACTCTCTGCTTCCTGTCTGCCAACCAGTTCTCTATCCACGTCAGTACATTACCCCAAATACCATGTGCTTTAATTTTGCACACCAATCTCTTGTGTGAGACCTTGTCAAAAGCCTTTTGAAAGTCCAAATACACCACATCCACTGGTTCTCCCTTGTCCACTCTACTAGTTACATCCTCAAAAAATTCCAGAAGATTTGTCAAGCACGATTTCCCTTTCATAAATCCATGCTGACTTGGACCGATCCTGTCACTGCTTTCCAAATGCGCTGCTATTTCATCTTTAATAATTGATTCCAACATTTTCCCCACTACTGATGTCAGGCTAACTGGTCTATAATTACCTGTTTTGTCTCTCCCTCTTTTTTTAAAAAGTGGTGTTATATTAGCTACCCTCCAGTCCATAGGAACTGATCCAGAGTCGATAGAGTTGGAAAATGATCACCAATGCATCCACCATTTCTAGGGCCACTTCCTTAAGTACTGTGGGATGCAGACTATCAGGCCCCGGGGATTTATCGGCTTTCAATCCCATCAATTTCCCTAACACAAATTCCCGCCTAATAAGGATTTCCTTCAGTTCCTCCTTCTCACTAGACCCTCGGTCCCCTAGTATTTCCGGAAGGTTATTATTTGTCTTCCTTCGTGAAGACAGAACCAAAGTATTTGTTCAACTGGTCTGCCATTTCTTTGTTCCCCATTATACATTCACCTGAATCTGACTGTAAGGGACCTACGTTTGTCTTCACTAATCTTTTTCTCTTCACATATCTATCGAAGCTTTTGCAGTTGTTTTTTATGTTCCCAGCAAGCTTCCTCTCATACCCTATTTTCCCCTTCCTAATTAAACCCTTTGTCCTCCTCTGCTGAATTCTAAATTTCTCCCAGTCCTCACGTTTGCTGCTTTTTCTGGCCAATTTATATGCCTCTTCCTTGGATTTAACGCTAACCTTAATTTCCCTTGTTAGCCACAGTTGAGCCACCGTCCCCGTTTTATTTTTACTCCAGACAGGGGTTTACAATTATTGAAGTTCATCCATGTGATCTTTAAATGTTTGCTATTGCCTATCCACCATCAACCCTTTAAGTATCATTTGCCAGTCTATTCTAGCCAATTCATGTCACATACCATCAAAGTTATCTTTCCTTAAGTTCAGGACTCAAGTCTCCGAATTAATGTGTCACTCCCATCTTAATAAAGAATTCTACCATATTATGGTCACTCTTCCCCAAGGGGCCTTGCACAAGATTGCTAATTAGTCCTTTCTCATTACACATCACCGAGTCTAGGATGGCCAGCCCTCTAGTTGGTTCCTTGACATATTGGTCTAGAAAACCATCCCTAATACACTCCAGGAAATCCTCCTCCACTGTATTGCTACTAGTTTGGTTAGCCCAATCAATATGTAGATTAAAGATGCCCATGATAACTGCTGTACCTTTATTGCACACATCCCTAATTTCTTGTTTGATGCTGTCCCCAATCTCACTACTACTGTTTGGTGGTCTGTACACAACCCCCACTAGCGTTTTCTGCCTTTTGGTATTCCGCAGCTCCACCCATACAGATTCCACATCATCCAAGCTAATGTCCTTCCTTACTATTGCGTTAATTTCCTCTTGAACCAGCAACGTTACCCCACCTCCTTTTCCTTTCTGTCTATCCTTCCTGAATGTTGAATACCCCTAGATGTTGAGTTCCCAGCCTTGGTCACCCTGGAGCCATGTCTCCGTGATACCAATTATATCATATTCATTAATTGCTGCCTGCAAGTTAATTTGTCCACCTTATTACGAATATTCCTCGCATTGAGGCACAAAGCCTTCAGGCTTGTCTTTTTAACACACTTTGCCCCTTTAGAATTTTGCTGTAATGTGGCCCTTTTTGATTTTTGCCTTGGGTTTCTCTGCCCTCCACTTTTACTTTTCTTCTATCTTTTGCTTCTTCCCCCATTCTACTTCCCTCTATCTCCCTGCACAGGTTCCCATCCTCCTGCCATATTAGTTTAACCCCTCCCCAACAGCACTAACAAACACTCTCCCTCGGACATTGGTTCCAGTCAAGTTTCTGTTGAGTTTCTGGTCAATGGTGACTCCTAGATTATTGACGGTGGGGGATTCACTGATGCTAATCCCACTGAATCATAAAATCATAGAATAGTACAGCAGAAGGAGGCCATTCGGCTGGCTCTTTCGAAGAGCAATCCAGTTCGACCCATTCCCCCGCTTTCCCTATATCCCTGCAATTTTTTCTCTTTCAAGTATTTATACAATTCCCTTTTGAAGACTACTATTGACTATGTATCCACCATTATACCAGGCAGAATGTCTAGGGAGGTGGTTAGACTTTCTCTTGTTGGGAAATAGTCAGTGCCCAGTACTTGAGTGGCGCAAATGTTACTTGCCACTTATCAGTCCATGGCTTGATGCTGACCAGGTCTTGCTGCATGTGAGCATGGACAGCTTCATTATCTGAGGAATTACAAAGAGACCATTTCCACTGGAACAGAGAAGATTCAGTATTTTAAAAAAAATATGTATTGTTTTGGAGCGCTGACTAGGTAAAGATTATTTCCTCTGGTTAGGGAAGTTAGTGAGGAGGGGACTCCAATTTAAAATTGTCACTGGGGAGAGGTTAGGAGAAATGTTTTATTCAGAGAGTTGTTAATGCATGGGATGCTTTGCCACAGAGTGGTGGGGGCAGAGACCATTTATCTTTTAAAGGGAAGTTGAATAAATACTTGCCGAAGCATGGAAAGAGCACAGGCACAATGTGCTGTAAACATCTGTGTTTCTATAGTCGTACAAATGCGACATTTAGGACTGATGCCAGGAAGTTCTGTGATTAACATCTGAAATGGACATCCAGATGGAGCAGTGGAAGCAAAAAGCTGCACAGTTGGATGTTATGATGGGCGGTAGTTTCTGCATGGATAAGCTCGGATGGCTTTACTCATGCGTTACTCTCCTGTGATGCTATTCAGTAACACTACTCATACACGAACTCTACCTTGTTCAATCACACTCTCCTCTCCCTCTGACTCATCTGGGCCGGGAGATTTTTTTTACGTTTAAACGTCAACAGTCAAACTGCGCAGAGCGACGTCAGCTACGTAAGGGCGGTGCCAAATGTCTGAACCTGAAAGGGCAGAAAGCAAAGGGCAGGCCAGAGCAAAACAAATTTTTAACATTAAGGGGGTAAATTATTTTTGTTCAATATTATATTGTTAATAAAAATAATATCGGTAGTTTTGTTTGGAATGTGTTTAAACTGCAGTGCTGTTGAATGTTCCGAATTACATCTTTCCTCCCCCTCCCCCGTCATGTGAATTATCGATGACCCAGTTGGATCGTCTCATAAACATCAGCAGTCTACCCTGTATGTTGGGACGAGTGGAATAGTCTCAGCGCTACAAAGACTGTGCATGCGCAGTCAAGTCAACTTCTTACAGTCTGACACCATTTGTACGTTAGACAAGTCCTTTTGCGTGTCACTGACTTTTACATCAGTATTTATCTCGGTAAGTGTGTTTTAAAAAAAAATCCGTCTCTATTCGCTTCCAAGTTGTAAAAACATTCGCCGCTTTTAAGTATTAAATAATGTACCAGGAGTTATAACTTCTCTTCCGGGGGAGCAGAGGCAGAGTTGGAGGCGGGGAGTTAGGCCGGTGTTGTGTGGGCCGAGATAGCGCGAGCCTTGTTATCAACCCTTTTCTTTACCCTCGTGCGGGGCCGCCCTGTGTCGGTTGGAAGCCGTTCGTGCGTTTGAAAAGAGACCAGTTTTTTCCTGTTTGAACGTGGGGGAGGGGGAAGCCGTCGTTAGCGGGGGCAGTGCGCGCGCGACGTGGCCTCTACATGTGGTGTGTGTGTGGGGACGGCTTTCCAGGTCTGGGCCTGCGGCAAGGCGGAGTACTCGGGATCCGATGTGACTCCTTCAGTGTCTTCAGGCTCAGTTAATACAATAATTGATGGCGTTTTCGCTATTTTCCTCGTACTCCAGACTCGGGAGTTTTATCTTCACGGCCATGTGCTTCTCTGATGTACGGATAGGTTTATCCTGGGCGCGATACCGCGGGCCATTTGTGAAAGGGTTGGAGAAGAGGGGAGGAAGGCTGCCTTTGTCACTAAAGGATTTATGCCGACTGAGGTCGGTTGGGTAAAGTCGCTCAGGGCACTGTTTATTTATCCAGTTCTCATGTGCCATCTGCCTCCGCCATTACTGGTGCTGTTGATTAAAGTCGTTGGCTTTCACCACCGTTTTGGGGTTTGGCATAAAAAGAACAGGGAAGTTCTGTTTCCGAAATGGAAAACGTGGACCTAGAATTTTAGTCCAGTCCGACCGGGTGTGCGCAAAACGAACCTGTAGTGAGCATTGCGCTTGTGCAACGCGTTAAGCAAATTCGATGGGGTGGAGCAGATCTTGGGCAGCGAATGATTGAGAAGAGAGGGTGCATAACTTTAAAACACCTATTTCCAAAAACTTAAAGAATATTCATTTACATAGCACAATTTTTTAATATAGGAAAACATCCCAAGCTGCCCAGTAGGGTGTTCAGACCAGAAAAAGACACATTAGGTGGGGGTGGCTTTAAAGAAGAGGGGTGGAAGTTTGGGAGGGAATTCCAGAACTTGAGGTCTTGACTGTTGAAGGCATGGCCGCCAATGGTGGAGCAATGTGAGTGGCCCATTCCCCTAGCGTATCTAAATCTTTGTATTAAATTGCACTCCTCTACTTTATTAATCCTTATGCAGATTTTATCATCTGCAAACTTACTGACCATACACTTAAGGCCACTGTCATTAATTAAAAACTGAACATTAGCAGGCCTAAGTCTGATCCTTTGGTGTTTGAGGGGGTGGTGGTCATTATTAGTAATGTCTTTAGGCTGATCCACACCTGTTGACCATAACTTTTGGCTGGAGCCAATTCCTACTGATACTAGATTACTTCACAAGATAGAATCTTGTGTGAGGTAATTTATCAAAGGCTTGCTGGGAGCCCAGATTGACGATTCCAATAATGGATGTCATGGTGATGGGCCTGTGGTTCCCTGGCTCTGACTTGTCCTTTATTAAAAAAAAAACTGAGCACCTTCCAGTCTAGGGGTCTATTCCTGAATCCTATTGAGTGGTTGAAGATGTGGGCAAGAGGCTCACAGCACCTGTCCCATCTTTCTTCAGTCTTCGGTTGATATCATCTGGACCTGGGGCACTACTGTTTTGAGACTTCCTATTCTCTCCAGGTTTACATTATTTTAATATCTATAATGGTATTCAATACAGTGCATCCCACAGCTGCAACATGAGCATCATCCACAGGAGTATAGACTGATACGAAATAGTAATTTATTTGCTCTGCCATAACCGGAGATCAGTTTGAATCTGTTGTAAAATCTTCATCACAAAGACTGCCTACTTTCACCTTCATAACATGTCCCGCCTCTGCTACCATAGCCCATCGGATGTTGAATTGCTTATGAATGCCTTTGTCACCTCCAGACTCAACTGTTCCTATGCTCTCCTAGCCTACTTCCCATCCTGCATAAGCTTCAGCTCATGCAAAACACTGTTGCCTTTATCCTGTCCTGCACCAAGACCTATTCCCCTCTCCTCGCTGACCAGATTTGGCTCCTGGACCCCCACTGCCTCAAATGTAAAATTATCATTATCAATCTGTTTTATGGCCTTGCCCCTCCCTGTCACTAAGCTCATGGGATTGAAACATACATAGAAAATAGGAGCAGGCCATTCAGCCCTTCTAGCCTGCACCGCCATTCAATGAGTTCATGGCTGAACATGAAACTTCAGTACCCCATTCCTGCTTTCTCGCCATACCCCTTGATCCCCCGAGTAGTAAGGATGTCATCTAACTCCCTTTTGAATATATTTAGTGAATTGGCCTCAACTACTTTCTGTGGTAGAGAATTCCACAGGTTCACCACTCTCGGTGAAGAAGTTTCTCCTCATCTCGGTCCTAAATGGCTTACCCCTTATCCTTAGACTGTGACCCCTGGTTCTGGACTTCCCCAACATTGGCAACATTCTTCCTGTATCCAACCTGTCCAAACCCGTCAGAATTTTAAACGTTTCTATGAGGTCCCCTCTCACTCTTCTGAACTCCAGTGAATACAAGCCCAGTTGATCCAGTCTTTCTTGATAGGTCAGTCCCACCATCCTGGGAATCAGTCTGGTGAATCTTCGCTGCACTCCCTCAATAGCAAGAACGTCCTTCCTCAAGTTAGGAGACCAAAACTGTACACAATACTCCAGGTGTGGCCTCACCAAGGCCCTATACAACTGTAGCAACACCTCCCTGCCCCTGTACTCAAATCCCCTCGCTATGAAGGCCAACATGCATTTGCTTTCTTAACCGCCTGCTGTACCTGCATGCCAACCTTCAATGACTGATGTACCATGACACCCAGGTCTCGCTGCACCTTCCCCCTTCCTAATCTGTCACCATTCAGATAATAGTCTGTCTCTCTGTTTTTACCACCAAAGTGGATAACCTCACATTTATCCACATTATACTTCATCTGCCATGCATTTGCCCACTCACCTAACCAAGTCGCTCTGCAGCCTCATAACATCCTCCTCGCAGCTCACACTGCCACCCAACTTAGTGTCATCTGCAAATTTGGAGATACTACATTTAATCTGATAAATCCCCAGGGCCTGATGGACTGCATCCCAGAGTACTTAAGGAGATGGCCTTGGAAATAGTGGATGCATTGACAGTCATTTTCCAACATTCCGTTGATTCTGGATCAGTTCCTATGGAGTGGAGGGTAGCCAATGTAACCCCACTTTTTAAAAAAGGAGGGAGAGACATAACAGGGAATTATAGACCGGTCAGCCTGACATCGGTAGTGGGTAAAATGATGGAATCAATTATTAAGGATGTCATAGCAGTGCATTTGGAAAGAGGTGACCTGATAGGTCCAAGTCAGCATGGATTTGTGAAAGGGAAATCATGCTTGACAAATCTTCTGGAATTTTTTGAGGATGTTTCCAGTAGAGTGGACAAGGGAGAACCAGTTGATGTGGTATATTTGGACTTGCAGAAGGCTTTTGACAAGGTCCCACACAAGAGATTAATGTGCAAAGTTAAAGCACATGGGATTGGGGGTAGTGTGCTGACATGGATTGAGAACTGGTTGTCAGACAGGAAGCAAAGAGTAGCAGTAAATGGGGACTTTTCAGAATGGCAGGCGGTGAGTAGTGGGGTACCGCAAGGTTCTGTGCTGGGGCCCCAGCTGTTTACACTGTACATTAATGATTTAGACAAGGGGATTAAATGTAGTATCTCCAAATTTGCGGATGACACTAAGTTGGGTGGCAGTGTGAGCTGCGAGGAAGATGCTATGAGGCTGCAGAGCGACTTGGTTAGGTGAGTGGTCAAATGCATGGCAGATGAAGTATAATGTGGATAAATGTGAGGTTATCCACTTTGGTGGTAAAAACAGAGACAGACTATTATCTGAATGGTGACAGATTAGGAAAATGGGAGGTGCAAAGAGACCTGGGTGTCATGGTACATCAGTCATTGAAGGTTGGCATGCAGGTACAGCAGGTGGTTAAGAAAGCAAATGGCATGTTGGCCTTCATAGCGAGGGGATTTGAGTACAGGGGCAGGGGGGTGTTGCTACAGTTGTACAGGGCCTTGGTGAGGCCACACCTGGAGTATTGTGTACAGTTTTGCTCTCCTAACCTGAGGAAGGACATTCTTGCTATTGTGGGAGTGCAGCGAAGATTCACCAGACTGATTCCCGGGATGGCGGGACTGACCTATCAAGAAAGACTGGATCAACTGGGCTTGTATTCACTGGAGTTCAGAAGAATGAGAGGGGATCTCATAGAAACGTTTAAAATTCTTACTGGTTTAGACAGGTTAGATGCAGGAAGAATGTTCCCAATGTTGGAAGTCCAGAACCAGGGACACAGTCTAAGAATAAGGGGTAAGCCATTTAGGACCGAGATGAGGAGGAACTTCTTCACCCAGAGAGTGGTGAACCTGTGGAATTCTCTACCACAGAAAGTTGTTGAGGCCAATTCACTAAATATATTCAAAAAGGAGTTAGATGAAGTCCTTACTACTAGGGGGATCAAGGGGTATGGTGAGAAAGCAGGAATGGGGTACTGAAGTTGCATGTTCAGCCATGAACTCATTGAATGGCGGTGCAGGCTAGAAGGGCCCAAAAATCTCTCCTCTTTCTCTTTCCCCCCCCCCCCCAACTCCCCTTTCCTGACTTTGGCCTCCTGAGCATCTTCCCTTTGCTCCACATTCACGGCCGTGTCTTCAGCCACCTAAACTGTGTCCTGTGATTTCTTCCCTACGCCCATCTCTCTCGCGCTCTCTCTCTCTCTGCCACTTTCTCCTCCTTCAACCCCCTCCTTAAATTCCAACTCTTAACAAGCTCTTGGTCACCCCACCTAATATTTTCTTTTGACATGGGGTCCACTTTTTTTGATTATGCCGCTGAAGTTACTTGGGCATCTTTTTATGTTAAAGGTGCAATATAACTGCAAGTTAGCATATAAAGTAACATCAGCTAATTGTCAAGTCTCCATATGAAAATAAAGTGTTAAGTGAAGGAACTGCATTATGTCACTGGTGTCTTGGAATGCCCCCTTGCTGTTGTCACTAGAATGCTCTGGCTACAAGCAGATCAGATGTAGTGGGCTGTTTGTGAGCGATAACTTAAGTCAAGAAGTTGATCCATTTAAAAGTACTCCCCTTAACTTCAGCTTAGAGGTGAATAAATGGTTGATCTTTATATACAAGATTGGGAATTTTTAGAGTTTTTCTTGTGCATCTTCCAACAGTTGATTCAGAGGTTTGAATGGAGTTAGGAAAATAACTGGAGAAAACAATTTATTTTTTAAAACCGAAGGTTAGTAGACCCAACAAGATTCTGTTTTTTGGATCAAGCCACCTAATCTCCTTGCATTCTTCAATCTGTTCTCTCCAGAAAGATGGCTACCTAATATTTCAGAAATAATTATGAAGTGCTTTGACAACATTTAGAATGAAGACATTGTATAAATGCTCAAGAACATCCTGTAGTCTCTTGAAATGCAGCTGTACTATTTTCTTCAGTAGCCATGACTAGTAACATAGTTCCAGTCTATTGCTTTTCTGCCTGACTACTTTTATTTTTAACTTGGATACCCTACCATTTGAAGACTTTGCCAACTTTCAGTTCCCTTCATCTTGACCTTCAATTAGAGAAGCTTCTTTATGAAGAAAATGAGCACAACTTCCTTCACCTTCCCTCAGGTTTTGTTTCCTTTCCTGCCATTCCTCTTTCTATATTTTAGGTAAGCAGAACTACACACAACATACCAGCATTTAGGCAAACATTACAGCTTTCTATCAGTCACTGCAGTTCAGGTTCATTGTCTGAAGTATTTTGAGATGTGATCAAGTTCTTTTTAAATATAGATATGGTCAGTTCATGCCCTGTACACCAACAGTACAATGGAATTCTCTGCCCCAGAGAGCTGTGGAGGCTGGGTCATTGAATATATTTAAGGCAGAGATGGACAGATTTTTGAGCAATAAGGGAGTAAAGGGTTATGGGGAGTGGGCAGGGAAGTGGAGCTGAGTCCATGATCAGATCCGCCATGTTATTAAATGGCGGAGCAGGCTTGAGGGGTCAGGTGGCCTACTCCTGCTCCTATTTCTTATGTTCTTAGGTAACAGCCTTGATTTTTTTTTTCCCCTCTGCTAATACAAACCAGTACCTCATTTTGAATTTTTTTTTAAGGAAGTAACTATCGTAGTTGGGGAAATGTCGATGTAGTTTATATGGACTTCCAGAAGGCATTCAGTAAGGTTCCCGGTAAGAGATGCAGCTAAAATTAAAGCTCATGGAATTGAAGGCAAATTATTGACATGGTTAGGAGATTGGTTAGGTGGTAGAAGAGTAGCGGTAATGGGTATATACTCCGATTGGAAGGTAGTGTTCCACAAAGATCTGTGCTGCAGCCTCAACAATAGAGAACCATGTATCCAAGTTTGCTGATGACAGATTGGTGGTGTAGTAAGTACTGTAGACTGGAGCATACAATTACAAAAAGACATTGATCGATTAAATGAATGGGTAAAACTGGCACAGATTTCAACACAGCTAAGTGTGAGGTCATCCATTTTGGACCAAAAAAGGATAGATTTGAGTTTTTTTTAAATGGTGAAAAGCTAGGAACAGTGGAAATCCAGAGATTTAGGGGCCCATGTACACAGATCACTAAAATATAGTAGTCGGGTGCAAATAAAATCAGACCAATGGAATGTTGGCTTTTATAACTAGAGGACTAGAATATTAAAGATGTTTTGCTACAGCTGTACAAAGCCCTGGTATACCACATCTGGAGTACTGTTCTTGGCACCACTTGGGATATATTGGCCTTTCAAGGAGTGGAGCACAGACTCATCAGAATGTTAACCAGGGCTCCATGGTTAAATTATGAGGAAAGATTATATAAACTAGGTTTGTATTCACTGAAACATAGAAGGTGATTTAATTGAGATTTTTAGGACTTTGAAAGGAATTGATGGGGTAGATAGAGAGCAATGTTTTCCACTGGTGAGAGAGTTGAAGACAAGGGGCATAACCATAGAATAAGAGCCAGGCTATTTCGGAGAGAAGGTAGGAAACACTTTTTCACATTCCTACTACAGGTAGAGCATCCAAAATCTGGAAACCTCTGGACTGAGGCCTTTCCGAAATCCGGAAATACCCAAAATTCAGAACGTCTTTCCAATGTCCTGACTCTGGAAATGCCTAGGCCGAGGCTCAGGTATTTTCGGATTTCGAGGCGTCTTTGTCGTCCTTCAGAACGTCTTTCTGTAGTCCTCTGCTGCTCTCCCTCTCTCATTGTGTTTTTGTTAATCCAGAGTCTCCTGTATCTGTTTGAAGCTAGTCTGATCTATTGTATTGTTTTGCCTTGCTGAAACTGGACAGTCTTAATAATTTTCGGCAAAAACCATCCACAGTAGATTTGAGGATGTTTAGCCGATTCCGGATGACTGCGCTGTGCGTGTCCGGTTTTTGGAAGGCTGTTTTGTTGCGTTTTGCCGGGGTCTTACGCCAGCAGTTTTGGGCAGATCGCCGGCATGCAAGGCTGGGGGTGCCGCGGTCGCTGTGCTTTGGAGTTTTGGTGCGCCTGTGTTCTGGCCGAGGGAAGGCGCCCGGGGTGGGACCTGAGTTGCGGACCTAGGAGCAGCAGTGCCCGTGGGTGTGAAGAGGTGGGTTGGAGTTTTTGTTTTTTTGGCATTTCCTTGGGCCCGGCTTGCGGCGGTAATCGGTTTGGCAGGGTGTCCAGATTTGAGTATTTTCCGGATTTCGGACGGATTCCCAATTTCAGAACTCTGGATTTCAGATGTTCAACCTGTACTTCCACAAAGCAGTAGATGCTAGCTCAGTGAATAATTTTAAAATTGAGATTGATAAATTTTTGCTAGCCAAGGGTGGTGGATGAGTTAGACTACAGATCAGCCACTGAGTGTCGGAATAGATTCAAGGGACTGAATGGCCTCCTAGTTGCTTTTAGCTTGGTTGGTATTGTAGCTTTATCTATCATTACTTGGACCTCTTTACTGATCAGTCAAATGTTTGTATTTTATTTAATGCATACCCTCTTGATTTCTTCCATGTTAATTATCAGCCCCCAGAAGCAACACCTCGAGGCCAATTTCTGTGACTGGTCTATCTGTGATACATTACTAAGTGTTCTAAACTTATTTTTATATTAAAGTATAATGGAAATTTTTATGGAGAGAAGATAATCAACTATAATTAGTCAAATATTAGTTGAACCATTGCAATCAAATATTAATAGTTTCAAAAAAGTTAATTTAAAAACTGGTCACTTACCCAAAAAAAACTTAACACGCATCCATTGCATTGGAAAGAAAAGAAAGACTTGGATTTATATAGCGCTTTTAATGACCACCGGACATCTCAAAGTGCTTTACAGCCAATGAACTACTTTTGGAGTGCAGTCACTGTTATAATGTAGGAACAGCAGCATCCAATTTGCACACAAACAAGCTTTCACAGACAGCCATGTGATAATGACCAGATAATCTGTTTTTGTTATGTTGACTGAGGGATAAATATTATCCAGGACACCAGGGATGGCTCTCCTGCTCTTCTTCGAAATAGTGCCATGGGATCTTTTGCGTCCACTTGAGAGAGCAAATGGGGCTTCGGTTTTATGTATGTAAACTTGTATATACCTTGTACAGCCACCAGAGGGCTCATCTCTTGGAATCCCAAGGGATCCCACAATCCCTTGGGAGCACAGGTACTTAAGGAGGCTTCGCTCTGGAGACCTGCAATAAAAGGCTACGATCACACTTTATTTTGAGCTAACAGTATCCAGTCCGACTCTTTATTCATATACAAAAACTGGCGATAAGATACAGATGACGAACCCAACAATGCAGAGAACAGTGGGCATTCTGGAGAAATTCTCGGAGGGAGATGATTGGGAAACCTTTGTGGAGCAACTCGATCAATACTTCGGGGCCAACGAGCTGGAAGGAGAAGCGAACGCTGCCAAACGAAGCACCAACTTATGGACTCATGAAAAATCTGTATACTCCAGCGAAACCCACAGAGAAATCGTGCGATGATTTGTGCACACTGGTCTGGGAGCATCTGAACCCGAAGGAAAGCTGCTGACATTGTCCACATATCTGATCTCAAACACAGCATTAAGGCTGTTGTGACAAATGGAGCCAAAAGTGACCTGGAGCAGGAGGAGGAGAATTATACATTCAATGATATCAAAAACAAAATAATTATTTTGATAAAATTCAGTGGCGATCTGAAGGCCAGGAAGTGGCGAGTTATGTCGCTGAGCTAAGAAGCCTTGCAGGACATTGCGAATTTGAAAGACATTTGGAGCACATGCTCAGAGACTTTCGTACTTGGCATTGGCCATGAATTGATACTTTGCAAACTTTTGACTGTAGAGACCCCAACCATGAGTAAAGCCATAGCGATAGCCCAGGCGTTCATTGCCACCAGTGACAATAGTAAGCAAATCTCTCAGCATACGAGTGCTGCTACAAGTACTGTGAACAAAGTGATGTTTTCAAATCGCAACGTACAGGGCAGGCCCTACTTGCCTGCAGCTGTACGTCCGCAGCTGCAGGCTGAGTCCATCAAGGGTGATGAATGCAAGACCATTAACACCTTGTTGGCGCTGCGGGGGTGATCATCGTTTCCGTTCATGCCGCTTCAAGGGTACGTTTGCAAGGGCTGTGGAACAATGGGACACCTCCAAACTTATGTGCAGGCAAGCTGCAAACCCTGTTAATCCTGCAAACTGCCAGAGGAGGACAGATCCACGGTGGATCATGATGAACCAGAGCCTCCGACCGAGGAGGCAGAGTTACATAGGTTGCACACGTTTACTACAAAATGTCCCCGATAATGCTGAAGATTAAAATTAAATGGACTCCCGGTGTCAATGAAGCTGGATACAGGCACGAGTCAGTCCGTTATGAACAAAAAGATTTTTGAAAATTTGTGTTGCAACAAGGCCTCCAGGCCAGTCTCGACTCCCATTCACACGAAACCGAGAACTTGCACAAAGGAACTGATTCCCATAATCGGCAGTGCTGCTGTAAAGGTCTCCTACGATGGAGTGGTGCACAACCTACTACTCTGGGTGGTACTAGGCGATGGTCCCACGCTGCTCGGCAGGAACTGGCTGGGAAAGATACGCTTGGACTGGGACGACGTCCGAGCGCCCTCATCCGCTGACGACACTTGGTATGTCCAGGTCTTAAACAAGTTCCCATCGCTGTTCGAACCATGCATCGGGAAGTTCCAAGGAGCAAAAGCGCAGATCCACCTAATTCCGGGGGTGCAACCCATCCAGCACAAGGCGAGAGCAGTACTGTACATGGGTTGGGGGGGGGGGGGGGGGGGAGAAAGGAGAGGAAAGAGAGAGATTGCATTGAGAGGGCATCATTTCGTCGATCGAATTCAACAAGTGGGATCAATACCGACTACCAAAGTTTGACAACCTTTTTGCTACGCTGGCGGGAGGAAAGACATTTACAAAGCTGGACTTGACCTCGGCCTACATATAACGCAAGAGGTATCATCGAAGGGCCTCGCCTGCATCAACACCTACATAGGTCTCCATTTATAACGCATGCCCATTTGGAATTCGATCAGCCACGGCGATATTCCAGAGAAACATGGAAAGCTTACTGAAGTCGGTCCCGTGCATGATGGTCTTTAAGGACGACATCGTGGTTACAGGTCGGGAAACAGTCGAGCATCTGCAGAACCTGGAGGAGGTTCTTAGTCGACTCAACCGCGTGGGGGCTCGGGTTGAAATGCTCGAAGTGTGTTTTCCTGGCGCCTGAAGTGGAGTTCTTGGGGCGAAGAATCGCAGCGGATGGCATCAAGCCCACTGATTTGAAGGCTGTGTCTATGGGGTAAAGAAAATGCATCACTCTGTTTGGGCTAAAATTTGAATTGGAAACGGACCATAAGCCACTAATATCCCTGTTTTCCGAGAGTAAGGGGATAAATACGAATGCATCGGCGCGCATCCAGAGATGGGCGCTCACGTCCGCATACAATTACGCCATCCACCACAGGCCGGACACAGAACTGCGCTGATGTTCTCGGGCTGCCATTGCCCACCACGGGGGTGGAAATGGCGCAGCCCGCAGATTTAGTCATGGTTATGGAAGCATTCGAGAGTGAACAATCACTCATCACAGCCTGGACGAGCCAGGCAGGACCCATTACTGTCCCTAGTGTGCTTCGAGAGCTGGTCCAGTGTTCCAGTGGAAATGCAGGAAGAGATAGTCGTGCCAGCAGCGCAAAGATGACCTGTCTATACAGGCAGACTGCCTTCTGTGGGGCAATTGGGTAGTGGTCCCCAAGAAGGGCAGAGACACTTTCATCAGTGACCTCCACAATACCCACCCAGGCATCGTAATGATGCAAGCGATAGCCAGATCCCACGTGTGATGGCCCGGTATCGATGCGGACTTGGAATACTGCGTGCACAGATGTAACACATGCTCACAGTTAAGCAATGCACCCAGTGGGGTGCCACTAAGTTTATGGTCTTGGCCTTCCAACCCGTGGTCCAAGGTCCACATGGACTATGCAGGCCCGATTTTGGGTGAAATGTTCCTTGCAGCTGTAGCTGTGTACTCCAAATGGATTGAATGTGAGATAATGTCGGCAAGCACATCCGCTGCCACCACTGAAAGCCTGCGGGCCATGTTTGCCACACACTGACTATCTGATGTCCTTGTGAGCGACAACGGGCCATATTTTACCAGTGCTGAGTTCTTGTTACATCTGCCCCATTCAAACCAGCATCCAATGGCTAGGCAGAGAGCAGTGCAAACTATTAAGCAGGGCTTGAAGAGGGTAATGCAGACTCACCTATCCAGAGTTCTGCTTCGCTACTGCACGAGACCCCACTCACTCACTGGGATTCCATCATCTGCTAAACTGCTCATGAAAAGGGCACTTGAGACAAGGCTCTCGTTAGTTCAGCCTGATTTACATGAACAGATAGAGAGCAGACGGCTTCAACAAAGTACATATCATAGCGCAAATGTGTCACGCAAAATTGAAAAACGATCCTGTATTTGTATTGAATTATGGACAAGGTCCCAAGTGCCTTCCCGGCACTATTGTGGCCAAAAAGGAGAGTAGGGTGTTTTGAGTCAAACTTTCAAATGGGCTCATTCACCGGAAACACTTGGACCAAATCAAACTCCGATTCACGGACTATCTTGAGCAGCCCACTTTGGACCCTACCACCGCTGACCCCCCCCCCCCCCCCCAAACATACACACCAGTGGCAACCGACACCACGGTTGGCCATGAAGCAGAACCCATCACCTGCAGCAGCCCAGCAGGACTCACCACACCAGCGAGAGCCCAACAATCAATTCACCAAAACCAGCATTTGCACCAAGATGATCAACCAGGGAATGAAGGGCCCCAGATCAACTCACTTTGTAAATAGTTACTGTTGACTTTAGGGTGGGGTGGGGGGGGGGGGTGGAAAAGAGTGTTTATGTAAACTTGTACAGCCACCACGATCCCTTGGGAGCACAGGTACTTAAGGAGGCCTCACAGACTGGAGAGGCACTCTGGAGACCTGCAATAAAAGACAGTCACACTATCTTGAGCTCAGTGTTCAGTCTGACTCTTCATATACAACAGGTTTAACGTTTCATCTGACGGTACAGTGCTCCCTCAGCACTGCACTGGAGTGTAGTTTTGTGTTCCAGCCTCGAGTGGAATTTGAACCCATAACCTAACTCGGCAAGAGTGCTATGTGCTGAGCCACAAAACAAATTTAGCTTAAATAAATCCTATTAAGTGTAGTATTTAACTATTTACTAAATTAAACACACAACCACTAAACTACAAATAAAACAAAGGAGGAAAATGGGGAAATCTTAACTTGTAACAAAAAAAAAGGACCAGCAAAGTGCCCTTGCAGGCTTATCAATAGCTGTCACTGAAATCCTCAAATAATGGAGCTATATCTAGAGGAGTACTGACAGATGTTATGGGATTATACCTTTTTTTTTTTCATTGTCCATCTGTTAAAATTCCTGTCAATCCATCTGATCTAGCTAGTTTCAATTCTGCACCGGAAAGAGAAGCAATTCTCTCCAGCATGTTTGTTTAACTTGCAACTTTTTTCATGGTTAGGGAGTATAGGTGGGCCTGTTGTTCTCCAGCCACAGAATAGTTGAAAAATGGGGTCCTTACTAATTTTTTAATATTCTGTTATTGAGATGCATCTGCCATCAATGACCCAACAACCTGAAAACAGCTATATATTCTGAATTGGGTTGTATTTTTTTTTCTACCACCTGCCTTGGTACCTATAAATTTGAAGATTTTGCTCGATACAACAGAATGCCACAATTTTAAGTAGGAGCTGGCTTATAGCAAGGTGTCCTAGGGATTAGCCTATGTTCCCTTTTATTAATTCTTGTGATATGGGTGTCGCTAGCAAGGCCAGCATTTATTGCCCATTCCTCGTTGCCATTGCGATGATGGTGGTAAGCCGCTGCCTTGAACCTTCTGAAGTCCAGGATTTTGGCCCAGCAATGATTGATGAGCGGTTCAATTCAATATTTTACTGAAGCATTGATTTAGAACACAAGCACAGTATGTAGAATCATAGAATAGTACGGCAGAGAAGGTGTCCGAAGGCATTCACTTTCAGAATGCAAAGCTCTTTCGACACTCCGAAGTGGGTTGATCATTCAAATTAGATCATTTCTGAAGGAAATCTAACATTTTGGGATGAAGTAGGAGTAATTTGGGACATGGTGTGGTAAGTATAACATGCTGGAGAACAAAAAGGTAACTCTGGACCTATGGTTCCTAGGGCTCTGCATCACTGGGGTTTTCCTTATGTTTGGGTCTGTGGTAGACTGACGACTCCATTATCGTTGTATTGTATGATGACTAGGATGGTAGAAGGTAAACTAGATGGGCTTTGTCTTTTTTTGTCTAGCAATTCCTATGTTATGAAAGTAGTGCCCCTGGCGGACCCACTGGATGTTCCACTGTTCCTGATGGATTAGGCTGCTGGTTCTATAGTTGGGTCAAGAGCGTTTGTACATTTTGCACATATACCCTGCCATTTACTCAATAACTTCCCAAGGATCAACACAGGAATTCCCAAACATAACTGGGTTACAATGTCCTCTTAATTTTTTGTTCCTTTTCCTTTTTGTCTTTTTTTAATATCTCGATCCACTTTTTTTCTGCCTATTTTGTTTGAATGTCACCCTGTTTCCTCGTTATCTTTTTCATTTATTGGTTAAAGGGCAAATCATTAAACACGACATTCACGAGAACACATGACATTGCTGCGCTGCGGATCGTATTTTCAGCAGTTTACGGCACACTTGTAGTATGGTGTCAGTGGTGAGCATAAAAATCCGATTAACTTTGTGTCCAAACCTGCCATTGCAGCAATTTCTGGGCCAGCGTTTTCAATTTACAGAATCATAGAATGGTTACAGCATGGAAGGCGGCCAGTCGAGCCCATGTAGGCTCTATGCAAGAGCATTTCAGCTAGTCCCACTCCCCTGCCCTTTCCCCATAGACCTGCAAATTATTTTCCTAGTTACTTTGTTTCCATTAAATTTAAAAAAAATGCGAGTTGTGAATGTGAAATTTTACACAGAAGTAAACTACATAGATGGCCTCAAGCAATATTCCCTCTAGTTCTTATTTTAGTGGCGCGATAGCTTTACATTTGTTGTGTGGCCGCACAGCTTAGAGGGAACATTGGCCTCAAGATTTCCAGAACAAGTTTGTTTTTCCATTTGTGGAATTAACTTAGTTTACTGTTAGCTTGGCTCAGTTGGTTGAACTTTAATGAGTCAAGATTTTGGGTTGAAGACCAATTTTAAATGTAATGCATAATGTAGACTAATAGGCCACTACAGTAGCACAGCATTGCAAGAGGTGCTCTTTCAGATGATGAATTAAACTGATTCCCAGCCCTCGTCTGTTTAGAAATCTACAGCAAAGGCCATTTCGGCCCATCGTCCTCAGTCAGCAACCCAGAAGGTGACACATAAACCTATGAACAGTGGCGGAAAGATAAAGAACATCTGGCCCAACCAGTCCGCCTCACACAACTGCAACACCCCCTGCACCGCAACATTCTACACTCCACCCCAACCGGAGCCATGTGATCTCCTGGGTGAGGCAAAAAAATTTGAACCCAGGCTAATTGGGGATAAAAATCTGGGAAAATTCCTCTCTGACCCATCCAGGCGATCAAAACTAGTCCAGGAGATCACCCTGGCCGTATTCGATTCCCTGCAGTACTTGCCATCGTATCTGCGCCAGCCAACAAAGCAGTGATTTTAATATAGTCTTGGTGCTGTTTGTCGCATGCCATTTGACATGATGTTTCATAACTCACCAAAATTTTGGAGTATCACTGGTACTTTTATTGTCTCCTGCATGTCCTGGACTGTGGAAAAATATGTAAAATTCTAATTAATTTGTAAATTTAGTCAGATGTAACCAATTTGATTTGGGTTATATTAAATTAAGAGGTTCTGTTCTGAACGGAATCAGATTTTTGTTTAGGGAGATTTCTAACCTTTTTATTCCCTCTTTCTTGACAGGGTGTCTTTTATGAATAATCCAAAGCAGCAGAAGCCAACGCTAACTGGCCAGCGTTTTAAAACTAGGAAAAGAGGTATGTTACTGAAGTAAAATGTATCAAAAGACAAATTTGGAAATCCAAGTTGTAGAACTAAACTGTTTATAACTGTTTACACGTTCTAAAGTATGGCCTGTTCTATGTTCGTGTAAAAGAATGTGGACATGGTGTCTACAGTGTTATTTGCTTTTCATGTGTAGTCTTCAGTGAAGGCCATTGAACATAAAACCTACTTTTCATTGAAAGATGATGGTTGGATGAACTTGTTTTGAGAATATATTTGCCCTCGTGCAGCATTTTCCCTGGGTTTAGGGGGATGGTGTTGTGAATTAAGTTAATACTTGAATGTCAGACCATCTCTTACCCTTTCCTGAACATCTCGCTAAATTAGTACTGCTGAGATCAGGAGCTCAAAATGGGGTTTTGTGCTAGTGTGGCATTGATCTTTGCTGTGCTATAACAATCAATTGTATATTTGAGCGTAGTGCTTCCACCAATTAAGACACCACCAGAGCAGTATCGCTTTCCCACCCCGGCCCCAAACCTCTTGGTTAAATAATTTCTAGGGTTCTGACATTCTACACTTGTAGATAACGCCAAGTTGTAGCATTTTTATTTCTGAGCAATCAGTAAAAAGTATACTTGTATGGTTAGTATTTTCCATGCTGACAATGAGTCTCTGTGTAGATGAAAAAGAGAAGTTTGAGCCTACTCAGTTCCAAGATTCCATTATCCAAGGTTTGAATGAAAATGGGAGTGATTTGGAAGCTGTAGCAAAGTTTCTTGATGCTTCTGGAGCAAAGCTCGACTATCGCCGCTATGCTGAGACTCTATTCGATATCTTGGTTGCTGGCGGGATGCTGGGTAAGGATTTCATTTAACTGTTTAAAATTTTTGAATCTGCATTCCTGCCTGTTTTTAAATGTTGAAGGACAGCTTTCTAAATGTAAACTAAAGTGATTCTTGGTGTGGGTAGGGAAAATTACTTTAAATGTGCTCTCCTGATTCAGAGCGTGGCGTGAAGGGGAAGAAACTGTCCATATTTCTAGCAAATCAGCATTCAACATTCTGCTTCATTGAGTTTCCTAGCTGAAGTTTACATTTGTGATAATGCAGGGTAGGGATGTCCAACCGTGTGGCTGTTGCAACCAGTAAGTGATTTGCATATGATTATGTAGAAAATAGTGATTCCACACTGCAGTGATTTCTCCATTACTCCCTATCCTCTGAAATTTGGAAGTTTTTACCACAGCTATTTTAAGCGTCCCAGGACTGGGGAAATGGTAACGGCTGATCCCCTAAAGACTTCTCCCTAATTGGAACAAATATTGCTCCTGGTCACCCAGCTTTGGGAAGCACTGAAGCTGAGCAAAAGTTGGCTCTGAAAAAACCTGCATAAAGTTGAAAGGAATCAGAAGGGACAGATTTTTCCCACGGGCCACATGTTGAATATCTCATTCTTGTGACATTCATTTAACTCTTCCCCCCCCCCCCCCCCCCCCCGCCCAGCCGCACAACTGAACTGAGGGGCTTTGCACTAGTTTTTTCTCTCCTTTCGCTTGTTCCTTTCGGGATACCTTTGCTGCTCTTCCCAGCACCATCCCGTGCAAGCAGAGCAAATGCAACCCCTGCCATTTTTACCTCCCCCCCCCCCCCCCCCCAACACCATTGTCTTGGACTTCAAACACTACTTCCATGTAAGGCAGCAATTTGTGTGTACAAGCTCCACTGAGTGCATAATCTAGTTTGATGCAGTGAAGAAAATGAAATTGGGTTTATGTTGTACCTTTCTGATCCTCTGTATTGGATGGTGGCTTCAGAGCCAGAATTCCACAGCAACCAACTTAGAACTATGTATCTGCCTATTGTTTAATAAACTATAAAAGGCCATTAACCAAACTAACTGGTGAGGCAAGGATGGCATTCCAGCTGAGATTTGACAGTGGGGTGCCATGAGTATGTATTACTGTGAACTTAACACTTGCCAGAGCAGTCATTCATCAGAGATTACTGAAGTATGCTGTGTACTTTTTAGTTTTAAGGACGAGGTCGAGACCAATTGCTCATTTTGTTTCTGTTAGCTATTGGGGCCTTAATCCCTGGCTCAAACTTTTATTTTGATTATAATGGCCAGGGATGAAAGGGCCTTTGTATCTTGTTTTCTTCTTTCACTGTCCTCACCTGAGCCCCTGTACTTGTAGCCTGGGTTACAGATTGAAATTTGTGTAAACCTGGAAGTATATTTTTTTTTGCTGTCTGATTTGGACTCTTAATTTATTTTAGTTGAGGAATCTTGCACATGGTTGAAACATAGAAAATAGGTGCAGGAGCAGGCCATTCAGCCCTTCTAGCCTGCACTGCCATTCAATAAGTTCATGGCTGAACATGAAACTTCAGTACCCCCTTCCTGCTTTCTCGCCATACCCCTTGATCCCCCGAGTAGTAAGGACTTCATCTAACTCCCTTTTTTGAATATATTTAGTGAATTGGCCTCGACTACTTTCTGTGGTAGAGAATTCCACAGGTTCACCACTCTCTGGGTGAAGAAGTTTCTCCTCATCTCGGTCCTAAATGGCTTACCCCTTATCCTTAGACTGTGACCCCTGGTTCTGGACTTCCCCAACATTGGGAACATTCTTCCTGCATCCAACCTGTCTAAACCCATCAGAATTTTAAACGTTCATATGAGGTCCCCTCATTCATCTAAACTTCAGTGAATACAAGTCCAGTTGATCCAGTCTTTCTTGATAGGTCAGTCCCACCATCCCGGGAATCAGTCTGGTGAATCTTCGCTGCACTCCCTCAATAGCAAGAATGTCCTTCCTCAAGTTAGGAGATCAAAACTGTACACAATACTCCAGGTGTGGCCTCACCAAGGCCCTGTACAACTGTAGCAACACCTCCCTGCCCCTGTACTCAAATCTCCTCGCTATGAAGGCCAACATGCCATTTGCTTTCTTAACCGCCTGCTGTACCTGCATGCCAACCTTCAATGACTGATGTACCATGACACCCAGGTCTCGTTGCACCTTCCCTTTTCCTAATCTGTCACCATTCAGATCATAGTCTGTCTCTCTGTTTTTACCACCAAAGTGGATAACCTCTCATTTATCCACTTTATACTTCATCTGCCATGCATTTGCCCACTCACCTAACGTATCCAAGTCACTCTGCAGCCTCATAGCATCCTCCTCACAGCTCACACTGCCACCCAACTTAGTGTCCTCTGCAAATTTGGAGCTACTACATTTAATCCCCTCGTTTAAATCATTAATGTACAGTGTAAACAGCTGGGGCCCCAGCACAGAACCTTGCGGTACCCCACTAGTCACTGCCTGCCATTCTGAAAAGTACCCATTTACTCCTACTCTTTGCTTCCTGTCTGACAACCAGTTCTCAATCCACGTCAGCACACTACCCCCAATCCCATGTGCTTTAACTTTGCACATTAATCTCTTGTGTGGGACCTTGTCGAAAGCCTTCTGAAAGTCCAAATATACCACATCAACTGGTTCTCCTTTGTCCACTTTACTGGAAACATCCTCAAAAAATTCCAGAAGATTTGTCAAGCATGATTTCCCTTTCACAAATCCATGCTGACTTGGACCTATCATGTCACCTCTTTCCAAATGCGCTGCTATGACATCCTTAATAATTGATTCCAACATTTTACCCACTACTGAGGTCAGGCTGACCGGTCTATAATTCCCTGTTTTCTCTCTCCCTCCTTTTTTTAAAAAGTGGTGTTACATTGGCTACCCTCCACTCGATAGGAACTGATCCAAGTCAATGGAATGTTGGAAAATGACTGTCAATGCATCTGCTATTTCCAAGGCCGCCTCAAGTACTCTGGGATGCAGTCCATCACGCCCTGGGGATTTATCGGCCTTCAATCCCATCAATTTATTTCCTTTCCACTTTATAGCTCCAGGTGGTACCCTTGCTGATAACGAGACCCGTACAGATGTCTGTGTGTTTGCTGCTCAAGAAAATCTAGAGACCATACGTGCATATGCTCAGGCAAGTTTTATTCCCATTACATTTCATCTTGTGTTGGAGAAATGCAAAGGTCATTTCATTTATTTATGAATCTGACTTGCTGAAAGTGTCTAATAGTGGTATAACCAGTTTTAAGTATAGGTTTCCGTGAATTGCTTGGAATTAAGCTTGAATGCAAGTTTTTCTCCACCCTAATTGCAATGTTTAACTTGTCGGAGCACAGTTGTCACTGAAGCCTTCGTAATAGTGATTCAGGTCCATTCTTCTTCAGCTGGAGCCAAGCACCTGGAAAGGGGGTTAAATGTGTATTTAAGACCAGCAGCGGATGAAAAAGTTTGAAGCTGGAAATGCTGCAAGATGTAAGAAAGGTGGAACAAAAACCAGGATGGTAGTTAACTTTCATTTGCAGCATTTCTCTGACTTAAATTCAGTTTTCTGCTTTATTCTAGTGATCCTCTTGCATATTAAAATAATACACAACTTTCTTCTCTTCTCTTCTTTTTTTTTCCCTCTTTCTCTTTTTTTTCTTCTCTCTTCTCCCCCCCCCCCCTCCAGAAGTTTTTTTTTCCACTAAATTCTATACTGCATCTATTAAGGCAATTTCCTTCTGGCTTGTGTTCTGTTGTTCACAGGTGGTCAGATAACCATTAAAGTTGAAGTAGCAATTTATGCCAGTGCAGAGAGTATAGTGCTCCACTTAAGCTTATTGGCTGAGCATTTTCTCTGTCAACTTGGGGAAGTAAACCATAATTTGTGGTGTATTTTGTGCATTTGAGTTCCACAGAATTAGGCTTGTAACTACTTCTGTGAATTGGAAAACTGAATATTAAAAATGGCACTTACTATAAATTATCTTTCATGGGAATCATAGTTCTGTGCTAGAAGAATATTTGGATGCCATTCTTAAATGCTCCCAAAATACTAGTTAATGGGGGGCGGGGGGGGGGGCTGGAGGTTGCCGTTGGTCATATGGAACTTCTGTGGCCACTCTGTCACTGAGTTGAAGTGAAGCACAAAGATTCTTTCAGTGGTTGGTTGGTTCCTCTGTGACATGACTAGACTTGCATGAAGCTGAAGTACCATGCACTATTGATATTGCAACATCTTGGCGCTACAACAGGCAAATTTGTTTGCAGTCTTGAGCCCCTCTGTTTGCACAAGACTGGTTATTTTACCATTTGTCAAATAGAGAAAACATGTGCTGCACTCTTACAAATTTTAACTATTCTAAACTAATACTATTCTGAAGAAGCACTCTGTTACTATATTGAATATGGGACTAGTCATAGCATCAAGGGATTTGAGTGCACTCAAAGCACAACTTGTTCAAATGTTGGGAGGTTTGTTCACTGCCTCTAACTTTTGTGACAAGTGGAAACGTAGGAGTCATTTTGAATGATGGGCAGCTGGTTTCTGCAAGTTAAGCAGTTGAGGTTGTGGAAAACTGAAATGGCATTTTGGATTTGGGTATGTTTCATCACACGCAGCCCTGAAATTGTTAACTGGAATGTCTTTTATAAACAATGAACATAAGAACAAAAGAAATAGGAGCAGGAGTAGGCCATACGGCCCCTCGAGCTTGCTCCACCATTTAATCCGATCATGGACTCTGGTCCACTTCCCTGCCTGCTCCCCATAGCCCCTTATTCCTTTATCGGTTAAGAAACTGTCAATCTCTTAAATTTATTCAAACAGCGAATTCCACAGATTTGCAACCCTCAGAGGAAATTCCTCCATAGTTTTAAATGGGTGTCCCCTTATTCTAAGATTATGCCCCTTTAGTTCTAGTCTCCATCATTAGAAACATCCTCTCTGCACCCACCTTCTCAAGCCCCCTCATAATCTTATACGTTTTGATAAAATCACCCCTCATTCTTTTGAATTCCAGTGAGTAGAGGCCTAACCTACTCAACGTTTCCTCTTAAGTCAACACCCTCATCTCTGGAATCAACCTAGTGAACCTTCTCTGAACTGCCTCCAAAGCAAGTATATCCATCCTTAAATATGGAAACCAAAACTGTATGCAGAATTCCAGGTGTGACCTCACCAGTACCCTGTATAACTGGCAAGACTTACCTGCCTTTATACTCCATTCCCTTTGTAATAAAAGCCAAGATTCCATTGGCCTTCCTGATCACTTGCTGTACCTGCATACTATCCTTTTGTGTTTCATGCACAAGTACCCCCAGGTCCTGCTGTACTGCAGCACTTTGCAATTTTTCTCCATTTAAATAATAACTTGCTCTTTGATTTTTTTTCTGCCAAAGTGCATGACCTCACACTTTCCAACATTATAACTCCATCTGTCAAATTTTTGCCCACTCAGCCTGTCTGTCCGTTTGCAGATTTTTTGTGTCCTCTTCATACGTTGCTTTTTCTCCTATCTTTGTATTGTAAGCAAACTTGGCTACGTTGCACTCTGTCCCTTCTTCCAAGTTGCTAATATAGATTGTAAATAGTTGGGGGTCCCAGCACTGATCCTGCGGCACCCCACTAGTTACTGATTGCCAACCCGAGAATTAACCATTTATCCCGACTCTGTTTTCTTTTAGTTAACCAATCCTCTACCCATGCTAATATATTACCCCCAACCCAGTGAACTTTTATCTTGTGCAGTAACCTTTTATATGGCACCTTGTCAAATGCCTTCTGGAAGTCCAAATACACTACATCTGCTGAATGCTGAGGGATGTGCATAATAGTAAATTAATAGTTTGGGTTCTGAAACCAATAGAAAAAAAATCACGTTACAGATCTTAAATAATGGATATAGACATCAATAGCTGCACTCCTAAACAGTTAAACTTGTTTACCCTCTGAGTTAAACTGCTTGTATATTACATTATAGATGAATTTTCAGTGTGATTGCTTGTAAAGTAATGAGATGGGGCATATAATGGGCCAGCTGAAGGATGAATTGCTGAGAATTCCTTTGCTTGTAAAATATTGCTGTCTGCTGGTAATCACTTTTTGCTGTAGTGCAGCTTTCAGCCACTTGCTTCAGTATCTTATCAGTGACTTTCTAAAATATTGCTTTACAGGTGTTTAATAAGCTGATCAGGCGTTACAAATACCTGGAGAGAGGATTTGAAGAGGAAATAAAAAAGGTCTGAGTTGATTCAAGTGACTATCTTGGCTACTTTATGAAGTACACAAAAATTCAATTTTTGCCATTGGTAATTCAATTTCATAGCTGCCTGAAATTCAGAACGTTTTGAGACAATTTACAATCCATAAATGAAATTTCATTAAGATCTTTCAAGATGAATCTATTAGCAGCCAAGGATATTTTAAGGTTGAGTTGGATTGTTTTACTTAGGAGTAGGATTTGCAGTGATAAAGATGCCTGCTTGCTTATTTCTGATGGTTCATAACTGAGTAAACTTATCTTTTGAACTGGAATCCAGTTATCCGTGAAAGGGTATAGAGTCTTTTAATGGGGCTCTAAATTCATTCTTGCATTTTTGCACATAATTACTGTACCATACAGAACAAGTAACCAAACAAACTGACCCTGTATAGAAATATAGAAAATAGGTGCAGGAGTAGGCCATTTGGCCTTTCGAGCCTGCACTACCAGTCAATAAGATCATGACTGATCATTCACCTCAGTACCCCTTTCCTGCTTTCTCTCCATACCCCTTGATCCCTTTAGCAGTCAGGGCCATATCTAACTCCCTCTTGAATATATCTAATGAACTGGCATCAACAACTCTCTGCGGTAGGGGATTCCACAAGTTAACAACTGAGTGAAGAAGTTTCTCCTCGTCTCGGTCCTAAATGGATTACCCCATATCCATCGACTGTGACCCCTGGTTCTGGACTTCCCCCAGCATCGGGAACATTCTTCCTGCATCTATCCTGTACAATCCCGTCAGAATTTTATGTTTCTATGAGATCCCCTCATTCATCTAAACTCCACTGAATACAGGCCCAGTCGATCCAGTCTCTCCTAATGTCAGTCCTGCCATCCTGGAAATCAGTCTGGTGAACCTTTGCTGCACTCCCTCAATAGCAAGAGCGTCCTTCCTCAGATTAGGAAACCAAAATGGAACACACTATTTCAGGTGCGGCCTCACCAAGACCCTGTACAACTGCATTAGGACCTCCCTGCTCCTACATTCAAATCTCCTAACTATGAAAGCCAACATGCCATTTGCCACCTTCACTGCCTGCTGTACCTGCATGCCAACTTTCAATGACTGATGCACCAGGTCTCGTTGCACCTCCCCTTTTCCTAATCTGCCATTCAGATAATATTCTGCCTTCCTGTTTTTGCCACCAAAGTGGATAACCTCTCATTTATCCACATTATACTGCATCTGCCATGCATTTTCCCACTTGCCTAACCTGTCCAAGTCACCCTGCATCCCCCTCACAGCTCACACTGCCACCCAGCTTAGTGTCATCTGCAAACTTGGAGATATTACACTCAATTCTCTTCATCTAAATCATTGATGTATATTATAAAAAGCTGGGGTCCCAGCACCCCACTAGTCACTGCCTGCCATTCTGAAAAAGACCTATTTATCCCTACTCTCTGCTTCCTGTTTGCCAGTTCTCTATCCAGTTCAATACATTACCCCCAATACCATGTGCTTTAATATTGCACACCAATCTCTTGTGTGGGACCTTGTCAAAAGCCTTTTGAAAGTCCAAATACACCACATCCACTGGTTCTCCCTTGTCCACTCTACTACTTACATCCTCAAAAAATTCCAAAAGATTTGTCCAGCATGATTTCCCTTTCCTAAATCCATGCTGACTTGGACTGATCCTGTCACTGCTTTCCAAATGCACTGCTATTTCATCTTTAATAATTGATTCCAACATTTTCCCCACTACTGATGTCAGGTTAACTGGTCTATAATTACCTGTTTTTTCTCTCATTCCTTTTTTAAAAAGTGGTGTTACATTAGCTACCCTCCAGTCCATAGGAACTGATCCAGAGTCGATAGACTGTTGGAAAATGATCACCAATGCATCCACTATTTCTAGGGTCACTTCCTTAAGTACTCTTGGGTGCAGACTATCAGGCCCTGGGGATTTATTGGCCTTCAATCCCAACAATTTCCTGACCAATTTCCCTAACAATTTCCCTCAGTTCCTCCTCGCTAGACCCTCGGTACCCTAGTATTTCCGGAAGGTTATTTGTGTCTTCCTTCGTGAAAACAGAACCAAAGTATTTGTTCAATTGGTCTGCCATATCTTTGTTCCCCATTATAAATTCACCTGATTCTGACTGCAAGGGACCTACATTTGTCTTCACTAATCTTTTTCTCTCCAGTTTTTACGTTCCCAGCAAGCTTCCTCTTGCACTCTCTTTACCCCCTCCTAATTAAACCCTTTGTCCTCCTCTGTTGAATTTTAAAGCAGATGTACCTTTTTCTTAAGTTCATGAAAGTTTTACTTATATTGGCGGTGTTGGGTGTTCCCTACAATTAATGCAAACTGATAAAATACTAATATACCCATGCTTGTTTCAGCTGCTGTTGTTCCTGAAGGGTTTTACAGAATCTGAGCGAACCAAGCTAGCCATGCTCACTGGGATTTTGTTAGGCAATGGAACATTATCATCCTCTATTCTGAGCAGCCTCTTCAATGAGAACTTGGTCAAGGAAGGTAACTAGATTCATTCATGAGTTATATGTAGTAAATATTGGTTGACCAAGACAGTCATTGGATCTTTTGCCTTTTAAGGTGTTCCTATTTGATTCCCATGTCAAATAATGCCTGTCATCTTTTGCTTTTTAATGTTATTTTTCATGCAGCAATTCATTTTCACTGATTATTCAGATAAAAGCTTGTAGCTACTTTTTTTTGGATGAATGGTCTTTCAGTTAACATTCAACTAATTTTAACTGGAGCCTTTGAGAAGGTCCTGGCTGTGTAAGTTTTTGGTATATCTGCATTTCAATTAATGTTCAGTTTGGGTTTGAAGCTTTTAAAATAACATAGATTAGGGAATGTAGGTAGGGGTAGATGGTATATGTTGAAGGTGGGTCAATGGTATATGGTTGCATCATGTCTAGAGGGGGTAATTTGGTCTGCTGTTACCTTGCATATCTAGTTGTATTTTGATTTTGTTCCAGGTGTTTCAGCAGCATTTGCTGTAAAACTATTCAAATCTTGGATATCTGAGAAGGACATCAATGCTGTTGCTGGGAACCTACGAAAGGTCAATATGGACAATAGATTACTGGTGAGTATAAAAAAATAACTTAAAATTCCAAGAAATGCTTAAATCTTTAGAATGCTTTCTGCAAAAGAATCCACAAAATTTCAGGCTTGTATTTTTAGTCCCATGGCTTGCCATTTGAGACTGATTTGTTCAGATCATCCAACATGAGAATGACAACTGTTAAAGGGATAAGACAATTGAAATTGTTGTTTATATTTGCGATTTAATTGGTGTCTCCTAACTTTAGGGTAATAATACTTGCGTTCCTGGGCAAGAAGAGCTCTGTTGAATTTGTGTTGCAGGTCTACATTGCTTCAGTCAGTGTCTATTGTGCTGTATTTGCTCTCTCTGCTTTTTGGTTAATGGAGATCTGACCAGGGGGAAATTTCTGCTCCTTATTTCACAATCACTCTTTCACTCCAGTCTTGCTGCTTGCTGGACTCTGTTTCCTTGGTACAAAGTCCATGGGATAGAATTTCCACTAGTGTTCTCCTGCTGTGCTATTGCAACTTCAACCCCAGAGAAATGGGAATTTGTGCCATTTATTTCAGGTGTTTCTGCCAAAATTATGGTAGAGGATCAGGAGAACCTGGAGTGAGTTAAATGTTTAGGTTGTGGGTTGCATTACCCACCACAGGCATAGTCTATCGCTTTATGATACAGCTTCCTTTTCAAAAGTCTTATTCCCAGATGTTCCCTAGCCCTTTGAGATCTCCTCCATTGTCCTACCTGGGATGGTTGCTCAGCACACTGGTTGGTGTGTTTCTTCTTTGAGTTGAACACAAATTTATCTCTAAACTTGCCACATTCCCAACATTTGCAGCATTTAGCTTTTTAGCCAAAATATGTTGTGTAAAGGAAGTTACTTGTTTTAAATTGTTCTAAATCGAATCTTTTGCAGGAATTGTTCCCAGCTAACAAACAGAGTTATGATCACTTTGTCAAGTACTTCACTGATGCAGGGTTAAAGGAACTCGCGGACTTTGTCCGTAACCAGCAATCTCTTGGTGCGCGGAAGGAGTTACAGAAGGAGCTCCAAGATCAAATGGCTCGTGGTGATCCCCTCAAAGAGGTAATGGTGTGAGTCGTGATATTAACCTGAATTTATCATCTTGCTTCAGGTTTGGTTGGAGAAGATAGAATTTGGAATGTATTAACTAAATTAAATGATGTGATATTGCTGCAGTTGGTTTCCAGTTCTGAGTGTGACTGAAGTTTGCTGTTTTTAACACTTCCCATTGAATTTATGATGTCTTCACATAAACAAGTGATCGACTCACTTGCAAATAAACAAAATATTCCATTTCCAAAAATTGCATCTGGCTGCTCCTGACACACTTCCCAGCTCTTATGCAGTGGAAAGATGCTTTAACCCACTTTCCCGAAGCCAAAACATGTGCATCACCGTTGCAAGTTCTGCTTTTGTTTTCAAGATGCCAAATCGAAGCATGTAGTGTCTGGGGCAAGTGTATTCAAACTGTTAAGTGCACATGTCTTGGATTTTAGATGGGCCTACTGGTTCCTTGTTGTCATCTTTGATAACGTTTCAAGACCTGTACCAGACTTTCAAATTTGCAAGTCATTAAGGATGAGGCATATCAATTATAGCATTCTTACTGTTGATACCCAACCACTGCTCTGTTTAATGTTGATTTGAATAAATTATTGCCGCGGGAGAGGGCTTCAATCTGTATCGCTGGCTATGGCCTCCGCTGTAGGATGTGCTTTCGTACAACCAAATGAATTCAAATATTTGAAATTCGTTTTTTATTTTTTTATGTGAATCTAGTTAGAGGCATATAATGCTCGTATATCTAATGTTGTTTTGGAATACTATTCCTTCAAGAATGGCCTTTCCCACTATGATGGCTCAGTGAGTTTAGCCTGTGAGTAGCAGTTAGAGACCAGGGAAGTCATAGGTTTTATCTGGGCCAATACTGGTTTTGATGCTGGGATGGCATTTGGGTGCTACAATTGGTCTTGAAGGGGATAACTTTCTGATTGCTACACACTTAACCACCTGCTGCAAGGTATTTGGTGAGGACAAGATTAGGCTTGGGCTTTTGCTGCTGGTGTCATAGCCTGCTAACATTCACTGCTCATGCTCCATAATGAATAGTACTCACTTCAGTAAGGTACTGATATCTAGGCAACTGTACTACAGTAAAGCATTGCTACCCCAAGGAGGAAATTGGCAAAGAGTTTAATTTATATAACACAGACCAAATAAAGTAAGTTTTGAGCTTGTGGCATGGGAAGAGCTAAATATGAAAGTCCATAAAATGTTTGGCATTTTTGAAGTGCTGAACAGCTACCCTGTTCCTATTGCATGCCTCCCCATCACAAAGATCAAATGTAGATCATCTTGAGGGGGGCATAATAGAATATAGTATAATGACTAGTTGTATGAAATCCAATTTGATAAGCTGTTTGAGTGGATCTGAAACAAACTAGGGGGGCGGGGTGGTGATCAGAGAATATTAAGTAAATGAATTGCCATAAATTTATTTTATAGATCATCACATATGCCAAAGAAGAGATGAAGAAAAACAGCATCTCTGAACAGACGATGATCAGCATTGTCTGGAGCTGTGTAATGGGTGCAGTGGAATGGAATAAGAAGGAGGAACTGCTAACAGAACAAGCCATTAAGCACTTAAAGGTAAACTCCAGTTACTTTTAATGTTCAAGGCTTTAAAAAGTAGTGCTTATCCAAATGTGTAAGGTGTTTTCTGAAAAGTCCCCTCTTGGCATTTCCTTGTGCAACACTTTCAGTAGTTAGAATATCTTCCAGTAGTTGAACCAACAATGCTTGGTGGCTGGAGGCCTTCCTAGGTAATTATGCAAAAGTTGAGAAGCAGTTTTGCTGTGTTGTGTATAGGGTGGATTGTCCAGTTAGCTAACAGTCCCATTATAAAATCTTGCTATTGAGAATTTCAACTAATTTTCAAGGTTTCCTTTCCTATAAAATCCATAAACTGTTTGAATCTGCCATGTGGGAAGAGTAAGAGTGGAGGAAGAGAAGATGACGCATCTCAACATATTAGCTTTGTAGCCCATTGTGTCTACATTCCCTTTTTATCCACCATATTCTACTAGTTCATGTAGGAAAGAAATAGTCTAATTCACTTGAAAAGGGGCATGGTAGTCAAAGCTCCTTTTTGTAGAGCCCAAGGAATCTTGAGACCTTTTTTCTGACTTTTGTAGAGTAGGCTTGAAGTTTGGGTGTCTAGAATCTATATATACTCAAGCCTCTCATTACTTTCCAAATGTTTGATACTTTTAAGTACAGGTGCTCCCAAATCTGACTGGGCTGGAGTGGAGTCTTTTGTTTGGATCTTAATGTTGAACACCAACATTTTGGGCCCAAGTTTCGTGCCATGCCTAGAACGGCGCAGCCCCGACCTGGACGCCCGTTTTTCGCACCACAAAGTGCGCCTAAAAAAAAAAACTTTCTCCGACTCCCTGCAGGTCGTTTGCAGCTCGAGCTGTAGGGGGCGGAGCTAGGTCCCTGCGCTGAAAACCGTGCCAGGACCTCTGCACATGCGCGCTACAGTGAGTGTGCAGTAGCTCCAGGCGCCCAAAACTGTGTGGGAGGGGCTTGAAGCCCGCAGCTCCTAGCCCTGGCCAAATGGCTTCACTGGGGCTGTGTGCATAAGGCTCCTCCCACGCCTAGCTCCTGCTTCCTTCCCTTCCCCCCCCCCCCCCCCCGACTCAACTCCCGCTCTCTTTCCCCCCACCCGACCTGACCTCCCTCTCCCCAACCCGACCCAAACTGAACCGTCCTCCCTCCCACCACCCCCCCGACCCAACCCGTGCTCCCCCCGACCCGACGCCACCTACTTGTAAATCTGGTGCTGGGGAAGTTTTGGGCCTGGCCCATTCAGTTCACCTTCTCCTCCACCTTCTCACTGTCAGAAACACAGATGCTGACAGACACACACTGGGAGGGGGGGCATCCCAGCACGCTGTTGGAGGGCTCCCGGTGCTGCAGTCGGTAAGTAGAAAATGTTTTGTTTTATTGATTTTTTTAAAATCTTAATATTTTTGATTTATTGATATCATTTATTATTGATGATGGCTCTTTATTTGTAAAACTAAATTGTTTAATGTTTGTAAACTTCCCTTTAAACCGCCCCCCCCACCATTCCCTACGCCTGATTTGTAATCTACGCCTGATTTTCTAAAGTGTAGACAAGGTTTTTTCGAGCGTACAAAAATCTTCACTTACTCCATTCTAAGTTAGTTTGGAGTAAGTTTTCACTGCCGAAACTTTGAAAATAGGCGTAAGTGGCCGGACACTCTCCCTTTAGAAAAAAAAATTCTGTTCCAAAGTGAAACTGTTCTAACTGACTAGAACTGGAGCAGACTAAATGCTGAGAATTTGAATTTCTAAGATACGTTGCTCCAAAAAATCAGGAGCAACTGGGGCTGAAACTTGGGCCCTATATTTCTTGTCCCTTTTCAATGAATGCAAAAGATGGGCATAACTGCTCCAGTAGTGCCTAAATGGTGCCATCCCTCTAAGCCTTTTTCATTAAGTTTGACATTATGCAGCAACTATTCTGTAGTAAGCATTTTTCGATCTTTTATGAATTTGATTCTGGTTCACATTGATGGGAGTTAAATTTATAATTAACTACTTTGACAAAAAAAATGCCTCCATTGTTTTGAATAATTTGATTTGAATGATATTGTACTAAAAACTTAATGGAAACCTTTGAACAATTGAAATTGCTGTACTTGAACAAATTATTGGCAATCTGATTTCAATGAAGCCTACATCTATTTGTGGCACATAACATGTGTTTTTAGTTGGTATAATACAACTTGTATGCCTCAATCCAGATCAACATAGACCAAATATTCAATTTGTGATTACACTGAATCTCATTCACTTAGGAAGTATAAATTCGAAGTCTTTTTGATATTTTCAGCAATACAGCCCTCTCCTTGCTGCCTTCACCACCCAAGGTCAGTCTGAGCTGACTTTGCTGCTGAAGCTTCAGGAATACTGTTATGACAACATTCAGTTCATGAAGGCCTTTCAGAAAATTGTGGTGCTTTTCTACAAAGGTAAATGCAATGTTATGGATAACCAATATGAAGGGCATTGGCCAATCTTTGCCAGTGTCATGGGAGTAAAGCTGTTGAATGTAAATAAGTATATTTAATAACTGCTTTTGAATGTATATAAGCATAATCATGAAGTTTGGTATTCCTCAACATGCAACTGAACATGCTCCACTGGGGGGGGAATGCCAACAACAACTTTTATTTATATAGCGACTTTAATGTAATTAAACGTTCTAAGGCGCTTCACAGGAGTATTATGTGATTTAAAAATTTGACACCAAGCCGCGTAAGTAGAAATTAGCGCAGGTGACCAACAGCTTGGTCAAGGAGTTATGTTTTAAGGAGTGCCTTGAAGGAGGAAAGAGGCGGAGAGGTTTAGACAGGGAGTTCCAGAGCTTGGGGCCAAGGCAACAAGGCAGGGGCACCAATGGTTGAGCGATTTATAATCCAGAATGCTCAAAAGGGCAGAATTAGTGTGGTGCAGAAGGTGGGGAGGGGGGTCGCAGGGGGACTGGACAGAGATAGGAAGGGGTGAGGCCATGAAGGGTTTTGAAATTGAGGCATTGCTTAACTGGAAGCCAATGTAGGTCAGCGAGCACAGGGGTGATGGGTGAGCGGGACTTGGTGCGAGTTAGGACATGGGCAGTCGAGTTTTAGTTCACCTCTAGTTTACGTAAGGTAGAATGGGAGGCCAGCCAGGAGTGCATTGGAATAGTCAAGACTAGAGGTACATTGGCCAAGGTACAATATTCAGTTTTATACCATTCTTGGTAATGAGATTTAGGTGATCCTGAATTGCAACTTGGTTTCTTCTGTTTGTGTGTGTGTGTATGTACAGTCTGTATATAAGCAGTTATGTTTGCACTTGGGTAGCATAATCTTTTGCATATTTATACCCCAGCAAGGTTTTCATAAGTGCCATTTGGGCACAATTGTTCAGATGTTAATCTACAGGGGCATAGACTTTTGGATCTTGTTTGATCTGTTGGAATTTGTTTTAAGATCTGTATCGGATGCTGTGGATTATTGTAGCGTCTGCCAACAATACTTGTTTGTGTTGATTGTAAAATGCTCCATGCTCACTACAGGAACCTTCCAGGAAGGCAATTCTGACAAGAACACTCTCCCTTTGGTACTATTTCCTATGAAAAGCAGTTGTAGGGCTAATCTAATGCCTTGCCAAATACAGGATTGTCCCATAAATGCTCCAAAAACCTTTCTGAAAATGGGAAAGATGGCATCAACTCAAGCTATCAAAACATTTCTGTCGCTTATGGTTTGGTTCATTTGGGTTGCCAAGATGCTGCTGTGGATATCTGTACTGCCAGACCTTGTTAGCTTGTTTATTGGCTATTGATATTGGGTGAGTTTAGCAGAATCTTGGGACCCATTCAGAGAGCAGATCTTGAAGTAAGAGTCTCGAACCTCATTCTTTCCTACTATAGCCATATAATCTTTTAATTGAGTATTTTCATTTCTTGAATGCTGACTACATCCTGTGTTTATCCTCAGAGATTAAGATTTATACCACCTATATGGACTGTCTCAAACTGGGAGAATTGGTTAGTTTCTGAGTCCACATTGGAAATCGTTTATGGGTGATAGTGTTATCCCTAATTCTTTTGCCTTCTAACTTGAATATTAATCTTTATCATCTTTTTAAAATTAGTCTTAATTAAGAGACATGTCTAGCTCAAAGTGCTGGAAAGCTACAGAACCCTCACCAAAATTAAGTGTTCCTTTAAAGAAATTGGCCCCCAAAAGGCCACATCCAGTCAGCATGTGCCTGATCTTCTGCCTTCGAAAGGTAGAGCTGCTCCTGTGCCTTGGAGCTTTGCCATTTGGATGTAAAGTTTCATTCAAGTAGGGTAGTAAGAAAACGGGAGGCTTCTGCTCTGCTTCACACTGCAGCTGCCTTTGGAGTTAACACTTTGGTCTCACAATTGGGACCTCGTAGGTGAGTGAGGAAGACTCTGTAGAAAAGGGTATAGCCTTCAGGAAGTGGTCTGTGACTTTCAAGCATTCATATTTGGAATTTAGGTTTCTCATATTGGGAATCAGTTAATACAAGAAGGAAATAGTTCCAAATTTCTCTCATTCCAAGCAGCTATTGATGGAGAGCCCAACTTAAATGAGATTTCTGCCCTTTATCACAGATGCAGTTTTGGCACAAATAGATGGCTCGTGACCTCAAGTGGGCTTTATCTTAAACTAGGAAACCAGCTGTGCAGGACCCTTTTTTATAGGTGTCCAAACTAAGATTGTTTTGGCCATGGTGTAGTTACTGCTCTAAATGCACAAGACATTTGTCAATGCAGACAACTTATTTTTAACAAACTTTTGCTAAGCAAAGATTATGACTTGCAGGATCTTTGGTTGCCTTTCTGGTCACCAGGGGAACCAGCTTTCATGAAACACTTACTTTGATCTGAAAATTCCAAGCAAGAGTTTCAACCTAGCTCCAAGTTGCTCTTGGTTCCTGCCTCTGGGACCAAAGAATGTCAATAACTGCCATAAAAGTGCCAGGTATGAAACACAATCTGTAACTAAGTTTATAATACTGTGTATTATCTTAATTTCACTGATACAAGTGTATTCTATGAAGCTGCTGCCCTTGTTTCTAGTTTGATTTGTCAACTGCCAGTTCATATCTGTTCTACTTGCTTTTGGAGTAATGGCAACATGAAATTGTTACTTCACTAAATTACTCCAAGAAAATGGGTTAGCAAAATAGAAATGAGTTTGTTTTTTGTTTCTGTGCTGTCCTCTACCAACATGAGCATCTAAATGTTGATTCACATTTGTTGTAAATGCAGAAACATTGCAAGATCACTTGCAAAGTGTCCCTTTATCTACTTACAGAACTGTGGCCTGGAACTGAAATCTTTCTTCAACTCATTTGTATGTCCATGTTAAACAAATAATGGCAATCAAAATATTGCTGCCAGCAGGCAATTTGAGGTGTATGAGATTAGCATACCTCCAGTTATTGATGTCTTGTCTAGGTATTACTTTTTCTTTTGAAAAAGAACCTGTAGTATTACAAGCCTTTTTTGCAGTGGTTCATAATCGATTTAAGATTCCATAATTGGGGATGGCTTTTGGCATCAGATATTTATGACGAGTTGGATAAACTAAGAGTTCAGGGTTTGTTGGAGATGTTCTTGATGCCTTCCAAAGAATTTCTATTTATGTAAAACCCTAAACAATAATGGCAAACTACTTGTGCACAAATGTTTGTTTCAGATTCTCCCACTTTATTTTACTCTGCTTCTCATTTCTTCTTATGTTGCTATGCTTTGATTTTAGTGTTCTAATTTGTTGTTTGCTTCCTGTATTTTTATTTGCTAATTTACGGTGGGAGGCAGCTCCTGTGGAGCATAAACACCAGCATAGACCAGTTGGGCCTAATGGCCTATTTTTGTGCTGTAATTTCTATGGTAATATTTTTAGCCTTTTTTTCCCCCCTCATTTCCCCCTCCAATTTCTTAACTTTGCAATTCTGAAAGTGACCTAGTTGGGAGATCACCAGACCATCTGGTTTAAAACATTGAATTGACAGTGCAATTATGAACCAAGGAATTTGGTTGGTTGTTCATCTAAACTACTTGAAATGGGTTTGGAGAGAATTAGATTTTATGGCTTGAGATTTGTATTGTAATCAAGATCTTTATTTCATTATTTGGTCTTTTCCTTCTCACCCACATTATAGCTGATGTTCTGAGTGAAGAAGCCATCTTGAAATGGTACAGAGAGCCTAATATGGCAAAAGGGAGGAGCATCTTCCTGGACCAGATGAAGAGATTTGTCGAGTGGCTCAAGAATGCTGAAGAAGGTAGATTCTAATTGATTAAAACGTTAGAAGTGGGATGGAGGAATGCATGTGAATTAAGTCATCATTGAAACGAGCCTTTTGGCATAGAGTACAACTGTTCAGGCCTTCTGCAACTTAATTGCCTGCTGGTGGTGTAAATAATGCAATATTGGTTTGGAACTGAAGACCCTTTATAAATTTTAAAACTTGGATCTACTATAGCATCCCTTATACTGATTTTTCTGCAGTGCAACTAAGGTTATATTGTGGAAAAATTGCTTAACTACAAAATGATCTATGGTGCAGTATTTTGTGCAATCTTGAGTTGTAAGCTGTCTGACTTGTGCTTTAAATGGATGCAGGACAGTTTCAGTCTGGTAAATCCAACTGATGAGCCAATGTCAATGACAGAACAGACTCGAGGGCTGAATGGTCTACTGTTTCCTACCTATAGTATATATTGCAAATGACTTTTATTAGTGTTGGCCATGTACATAAAAGGCTTGATCGAAACTGAAGCAGAAATGACCATTTTGTTTTTGTACAGTGGTGTGAATGGATGTTGGAGAGGGGGTGATTAGATCCTTTGGTAGTTATCCTCGTGATAAGATTTCCTGCTTTGCTCAGTGGTGGCACTCTGGTCTCCAAGCAACAAGGTTGTGTTTAAGATCCACTTCAGGACTTGGCATAATCTAGGCTGAGACTTTGGCAGAGTGCTGTATTTCGAATGAGATAAATTGAGGGTCCCATCCACCTGCTGAGGTGAATATACAAGATCCTGTGACCCTATTCCAAGATGATCAGCAAATTATCCTGATCTATAACCCTCCTTCAACCAACACAGCCTAAACTAACTGGTCATTTATATCCTGCTGTTGTGGGATCTGGTTCTGATTACACTTAAATGTAGTTCACTGGTTGTGAAGATGTAATGAACAAATATGTTCAGCTTTTGTCTCTGGCTATATATTGTATTGATGCATTGCTTTTACTGTGTTTTAAAAATTAAATGCTGTCCTACTTAGTAACTTTATTATTCTCTCTACAGAATCCGAGTCTGAAAGTGAAGAGGACTGAAATTGGAAGACTGTCAATTAAAATCATGTTCTGTATTTTTAATAAACCACAGGGGTTGTAGAATTGAATTTCAGAGTTCAGAAATTGTCTTGATTTGGCATTCTACCTCCTGTATTTTCTACTGTAATATCTAGATGTAAATTAAGGGCTTTACAGTGACCACACTGGTATGTTTTAATTCAGTTTTCTATATAATGTTATTCGAGTCATCTTCTGACTTCAAATTATCAGCTATGAAAGTCAGTTGCAGTTACTTTTTGAGGGTTTTTTGTTTATATTTATGAAGCTTTATATTTTTCCAGGGAAGTACTCTCTTTCAGAGTAATGGTGAAGCAATGCTTTCTTGATCAGTCTTGGGGTTGTATCAGAGGGCGCAAGTTGTACTGTAACTTTCGAGGACTCGACACTTAGCAGAGCCAAGTGGCAGCATCTTGTGGTTGAGATTTGAATTGTTATGGAAGTGTGTTATGCCACTTACTGGGTTTTTAAGTACAACTTGTTGTGTCTGTATGAAAGTTACCAAGAATTTACAGGAGGATGAAGTCCAGAAAATAAGACCATTTTATTACAATCTGCCTTTCTTTGGCTACACAGTTGTATTCTGTCCAAATCAAAATTGAGTGCTTGTTCAGTCCCAACTAAGCAGTAGTGTTGTGACTTAATGGTTTCTTGCTTTGTGATTGGAGAATTTCAAGTGCATCTTATTTTGTGTAGTCCTACAATCTGGTTACCAATATATTGAGTGGTTTAGATCAAGTTGGTTCATTTGTTGTTCAGTGTACTTTACAAATCTGTTAATCTAAGAAGCAGTTGTAGATCTACAAATGTGCACACTGACTGCAGGTTACTAGATAAATGGTTTGAATTTTTGCTTTCATGAGGTACTCATGTGAATACTTAGTTTTTAAACCATTTTTGTAATGCACGATAGCAGAGGGATGGTTCTGAACAACTACCACCTTAAGTGCATTTTATTTGGTGGTATTACACAAGTTAAACAAAGTGAGTAGGAGGATACATGTTTTCTAGGATCATGGTTAGAAAACACCTCCACTGGGTTAATAGAAGTGTTAATGATGGTAAATCCTTCCCATACAAAATTGTTAACTTTGGTTATATATGTACCAAAAATTAAACTACTTTTTATCAACCAATCTGCCTAGAAAACTGGCTTTTTTCAGTTTGTACATGGGGTATATAGAAGGTTTCTGGGGTTTTCTTCATGGAAAATAACAACTGTTTTTGTTATTTGAAGCAACCTTGCTGTTGGCTTGCTATGCAAGAATATTTTGGTAAAACTGATTGGCAGCTGCTTGTGCCTGACAAGTTCACATTTGTACAAAGTGATGCAACCTAATTTGAAAGATGGCTTCAATGTGAAATGTTAGAAAAGCAAAATTCTGTAGGTAATGCTGTACCTACTACCTTTTCCTCAGCCTGGTGTCTTTATATATCAATCCCCATGTTTGTGTAAATGAAGTACTGAGAAAGCAACATGTAGAATTTGTTTGGTGTGGAGTTCACACTTGCCCTTTATCAAAGAATTGGTTTAGCCTGTCCTTTTAGGGCCTTGATTAATTTGAAGAAAGCTTTTGCCAGAGGGCACTTATTCACCAAACCTCAATGCAGGAACAGTTTGAATTTATACCCTCCTTATCCTCAGGCTTTTATTACCTTTTGGGCTGACCTAATATTGGTGCATTTCTTGTAGATTACTCCATTGTTCAGGTAAACTAAGGTGGCTGCAGAAAAGGAGTGGTTCACACTGCAGTTTATCTTTAAAGAGACATAAGATTTTAAAAAGCTCTAATCCCAGATTTTGCTGCATACCGTATACCTGGGCAGGTGGCTTAAAACACCACACTTGAGTATTTTTCTTAAATGTAACTCTGCCACCTCTTGGCCATTGTTACTTCAGCTCTCCTGCTAAAGTCCTTATCCTACAGTTTTTGAACTGCCACATTTGCCCTTTTTTGGTAGTCTTTGCCACCCCTACTGGCAACTATGCCATCTTCTTCTGTTCCTAGTAACCATCCTCCTCAGATCTTTGGTCTCTGCTACCATACAGTGGATCATTAACTTGACAACTGCTCAAATACCTTTCTAAAATGTTGGTGGGGAGGAGAAGTTTTTTTAAATGGCAAGAGCCCAACTCTTAATTTCACAACTGCATGCAAAATGTTTAGGACAGCTAGTAATACTACATTGGCAAAAATTTCAGATTTACAGAATTGCCCCCTTAAAATCAGTATCTACAAGACAACTAGAAAAAGCAAATGTGATTTTTGCATACTTTAGATCAAAATGTAGAAATTGTTTTCAAACTTCCAGGTATATTCACATCATACTGAAGGTCTAACTCTTGATAGTGGGCTGCATTTGACTTGAATTTGTTAGAATGTCAAACCTTTATTGAAACATGGCTGCACAATAGATTTTAAATTAAACTTAACTACAATGGTCACCATAAATTCTAAAGTGTAGTTAATGGGAGAGAGCAACTTTATCACTGCTGTTTGTTTTATAAACATTAACTGAATTGTGCCAAGTTAATTGATTTGACAATGCTACATAAACTAAATTGGTTATTGATACATATGTGGATAGAGTTTTGTAGTCAATCCTTAAGGCAAGTTCAAAAGGAGAAAGTCAGGTCTCTTTAACAACACTGCCTGATGAGGGCTGAGGTCTCACCTTTATCTTATCAATCATAGATGTGAAACCACTAGGTTTTAACCAACCAAAAGAACTGGAAGGAATTATCCTAGAATTTATTTTGCCCTGTGTGTGTCTCCATTTTTTTGCATTTTCATATTGTGAATACAATTGGCTTTCAGGACATAAAGCAGACATTGAAATGGCAGATAATTTTTCTGGTTTGAAATCAAATACAGGCTTCTCCAGGTTGGTACATATGCTTCTCTCGCCAAACATCAATTTACTGTCCGAGCTGTAGACCCCACTATCATAGGTATTGGAATCATCCGAAAGAGCACAGCTGCTTTTTTGGGGCCTGACCTTTCTGCTCAAGACAACTGAAGTTAGTTTCCTTTTAACAGTGTTGATCTCTATTTCAGACTCAGAATCATCATTCCCTGAAAGTGAAGATGGAGGAGTTTCATGAAGCTTGAAAACAAAGAGCTCTTTCTTCCTTGGTCTTTTTGTCGGTTTTTTTGTATGCTCAAGAAATTCATCGACTTTTCTCTTACAAGATCGTAGATTCCTGCAGTTAAAATAGTGCAGTTTAATTTACACTTGTCCAAAATAAAAAGGTCTATACAATAGACAAACAACCTGGAACACAGGTTACCAGATGTCAGATGTTTTGAAAAGCTGCATTAAATGGACATGTTTTTTGGTTACTAGAATTATGAAAACATCTATGCACCAGGGAGCAATTTGGTCATTAAGTGGGTTGAATAGATTTTACAGTTGAGGAATGATTTAAGTGACATAGCCAAATTTTATTTTCTAAATCAGCTCTGCATTTAGGGTTAGGCACTATAAGACTGCTTTACAAAAAAAAATTCAGGACATTTGTTCTATTTGAAAGAAATTCAGTAAATGAAATAGTATTTAGCAATTGATTGTGCTCATGTCAAGCAGCAAAGGCTCAATTTTCCTGAAAAGGTTTATGCTGTATTCAAGGTGAAGTGCTTTTAGAACAAATAGCTTCCACTTTTTCAAATATAACTAGCATCAAACATCTTCAGAGCTGAAGTCTCATAGGTAAAGTTGTGACCTCACATCAACATATTACAAAATTAGATAACAAAAGGGAGTGGTAATGGGACTCAGGCAACTGTGCTACCCACTGAGCCATAACTGCATTGCTGTTTCACTGGGAAGAGAGGTAGAAAAAGGGCAGGTGTTTCATCATCTGCTGTTGGATGGGAAGGGGAGCAGGTGGCAGAAGAACAGAACTGTTGAAATACTAAAAGGGAAGGGGAGAATATGTTTGGTGGTGGAAAATGATCCGGAAGGCTGGTGGGGTGGAAGGTGAAGACAAGGGGCACCCTGCTGTTCTGAGGGGAAGAGGTAATGCAAGCATGGTAAAGGTATGGTTAAGGGCCCCATCAACCACAGTGGCAGGGAATCCTCAGCTAAGGAAACGGACATTTCAAAAACAATGGTATGGAGGGAGGCATTTTCAGAACAGTAGCGACGGGAGAATTTACATCTTGTTTCACAGGAAAAGGAAGCTTTACTGTAAAAGAAACAGGGGTAGAAATGAACCTCAATGGTGCGTGCGTAAATTTACATCAATGATTTACATTCAGAATCTCAGGACGAACAGAACAAATTTCCACATACCGCCAAATTGGAAGGTATAATACAATCAAGAAGCAACTCATTATAGAGTAAGTTGGACTAAATATGTAAGTGAGTAGAACAATGATGGATAAACATTTTAGGTGCAAGACAGTGCAAATAAGGAAAGAAAAATAAGCAAAACTCATTCCCCCAGTATTAAAATAGTTAAGGATGAAGCTGATTGAGACCTAGGGTCTTAATAGACTTGACACTCAACATTTCTATCCAGCAGAGCAACAAAGGGAATATAATAGAATACCAGTTATCAACTGAATACATGTCAGGAAGTCATCAGCCTGTATGGTGCACCTTAAACACTGAAGCATAAGAGTCACAAGGCTAATCACTGGCACGAGGAAAGACTGGAAAAACTTGCACTTTCCATCCTGGAAAGGAAATGTCAATGATCTCATCAAGGTATACAAGGTCGTTCTGATATATCTGGATTATTACTTTAAGTTGCAAGAGCAGGACACAGATCAAAACCAGTGAAAGGTAAATTTAAAACAGATGGTCTTCACACAATGGTCAACATATGGAATAGACCTTAAGAGTAGGGGAGGAAAAAAACTCAAAGCACATAATACTTGGATACTGCAATGGGGCAACTAGTATTTTGCTGGATATATTAAATTATGGGCTGAATGGTCCATCTCATCTATAACTACCAAGTGATTTATATTCATGTGGCACTAGGTGGTGAAAAATATGGTTTGATCCAGAGTCCAAGACTTTAATGGGTCATGTGTACCTTTCAGGTCAGATTAAAATCTATTAAACTGGTGGATTAATTGAAATATAGACTACAGTCTGGTTCTGCATGATGAGTGAGTCGTAAACATTATTGGGGTAGGGAGAGACAGGGAAGAGAAGAATCTGACTAAGTTTGCTAGTGAAAATTACTTTTACACAGAAAAAGAGAACTCTTGGAGAGGAACACACAATTTTTACCTGTACAAAAACACATGAGGCCAGGAACATTGTGGAATCCATTTCATAGTAACTTTACTCTGCACAGATGCTCCCACAGATTTCCTCAGGTACCTGACTGGTGACTGAATCCCTCTGCAATTAGAACCATAAGAGTCATGAGAAGATTTACCATACACACCAAACTTGAATTGAATAAAGCCAACTCCACCACAAATGTGGAAACAATATTGAAAAACACACCGATACAAAGTGCAAATATAATGCTGATTTTTGGTACGGTTCTAAGAGAATCTATAATTGATGGATTGGAAAAGTTTGAATTTCAAAGAAAGGGCTCCAAAAAATGAATTTCAGTGGCAAAGTTAGATGTTTCCCCTTATAAAATTCATAGGGAGAATATAAAAGAAAAACACAAAACACAAGATTATGAAACTCCAAATATATTCATTTTTGAAATTAGGTTGAGTTGGTTCGCTGCATGGTGGAAAGTAGCACTAATATTTGTCTTTCTATAACGATCATGTTTGTAAGGTTGTCAGGACAATGCAATGGAAGATTGTTCATGCAGTTGTGGGGGGAAAAGAGTAAAAACAAGTCGGGTCAAGTGCTTTTTCCATCTATAATGGGGTACTAACCAGAAATAGTAAACACCTTAATTAATTTACACATAGAAACATAGAAAATAGGTACAGGAGTAGGCCCTTCGAGCCTGCACTGCCTTTCAATGAGTTCATGGCTGAACATGCAACTTCAGTACCCCATTCCTGCTTTCTCACCATACCCCTTGATCCCCCTAATAGTAAGGACTTCATTTAACTCCTTCTTGAATATATTTAGTGAATTGGCCTCAACAACTTTCTGTGGTAGAGAATTCCACAGGTTCACCACTCTCTGGGTGAAGAAGTTTCTTCTCATCTCGGTCCTAAATGGTTTACCCCTTATCCTTAGGCTGTGACCCCTGGTTCTGGACTTCCAACATTGGGAACATTCTTCCTGCATCTAACCTGTCTAAACCCATCAGAATTTTAAACATTTCGATGAGATCCCCTCTCATTCTTCTGAACTCCAGTGAATACAAGCTCAGTTGATCCAGTCTTTCTTGATATGTCAGTCCCGCCATCCCGGGAATCAGTCTGGTGAACCTTTGCTGCACTCCCTCAATAGCAAGAACGTCCTTCCTCAAGTTAGGAGACCAAAACTGTACACAATACTCCAGGTGTCGCCTCACCAAGGCCCTGTACAACTGTAGTAACACCTCCCTGTACTCAAATCCCCTCGCTATGAAGGCCAACATGCCATTTGCTTTCTTAACCACCTGCTGTACCTGCATGCCAACCTTCAGTGCGGTACCATGACACCCAGGTCTCGTTGCACCTCCCCTTTTCCTAATCTGTCACCATTCAGATAATAGTCTGTCTCTGTTTTTACCACCAAAGTGGATAACCTCACATTTATGCACATTATACTTCATCTGCCATGCATTTGTCCACTCACCTAACCAAGTCACCCTGCAGCCTCATAGCATCCTCCTCGCAGCTCACACTGCCACCCAACTTAGTGTCATCCGCAAATTTGGAGATACTACATTTAATCCCCTCGTCTAAATCATTAATGTACAATGTAAACAGCTGGGGCCCCAGCACAGAACCTTGCGGTACCCCACTCATCACTGCCTGCCATTCTGAAAAGTACCCATTTACTCCTACTCTTTGCTTCCTGTCTGACAACCAGTTCTCAATCCACGTCAGCACACTACCCCCAATCCCATGTGCTTTAACTTTGCACATTAACCTCTTGTGTGGGACCTTGTCGAAAGCCTTCTGAAAGTCAAAATACACCACCACATCAACTGGTTCTCCCTTGTCCACTCTACTGGAAACATCCTCAAAAAATTCCAGAAGATTTGTCAAGCATGATTTCCCTTTCACAAATCCATGCTGACTTGGACCTATCATGTCACCTCTTTCCAAATGCGCTGCAATGACATCCTTAATAATTGATTCCATCATTTTACCCACTACCGATGTCAGGCTGACCGGTCCATAATTCTGTGTTTTCTCTCTCCCTCCTTTTTTAAAAAAATGGGGTTACATTGGCTACCCTCCACTCCATGGGAACTGATCCAGAGTCTATGGAATGTTGGAAAATGACTGTCAATGCATCCGCTATTTCCAAGGCCACCTCCTTAAGTACTCCGGGATGCAGGCCCTGGGGATTTATCGGCCTTCAGTCCCATCAATTTTCCCAACACAATTTCCCGACTAATAAGGATTTCCCTCAGTTCCTCATTCTGACTGGACCCCCTGACCCCTTTTATATCCGGAAGGTGGTTTGTGTCCTCCTTAGTGAATACCGAACCAAAGTACTTGTTCAATTGGTCTGCCATTTCTTTGTTCCCAGTTATGACTTCCCCTGATTCTGACTGCAGGGGACCCAAGTTTGTCTTTACTAACCTTTTTCTCTTTACATATCTATAGAAGCTTTTGCATGCCATTTTAATGTTCCCTGCAAGCTTCTTCTCGTACTCTATTTTCCCTGCCCTAATCAAACTCTTCGTCCTCCTCTGCTGAGTTCTAAATTTCTCCCAGTCCCCGGGTTCGCTGCTATTTCTGGCCAATTTGTATGCCACTTCCTTGGCTTTAATACTATCCCTGATTTCCCTTGATAGCCACGGTTGAGCCACCTTCCCTTTTTTATTTTTACACCAGACAGGGATGTACAATTGTTGTAGTTCATCCATGCGGTCTCTAAATGTCTGCCATTGCCCATCCACGGTCAACCCCTTAAGCATCATTCGCCAATCTATCCTAGCCAATTCCTTCAAAGTTACCCTTAAGTTCTGGACCATAGTCTCTGAACTAACGTTTCATTCTCCATCCTAATGTAGAATTCCACCATATTATGGTCACTCTTTCCCCAAGGGGCCTCACACGACGAGATTGCTAATTATCCTCTCTCATTACACAACACCCAGTCTAAGATGGCCGCCCCCCTAGTTAGTTCCTCGACATATTTGTCTAAAAAACCATCCCTTATGCACTCCAGGAAATCCTCCTCCACCGTATTGTTTCCGGTTTGGTTAGCCCAATCTATATGCATATTAAAGTCACCCATGATAACTGCTGCACCTTTATTGCATGCTCCCCTAATTTCCTGTTTGATGCCTTCCCCAACATCACTACTACTGTTTGGAGGTCTGTACACAACTCCCACTGGCGTTTTCTGCCTCTTGGTATTCCGTAGCTCCACCCATCATCCAAGCTAATGTCTTTCCTTATAATTGCCTTAATTTCCTCTTTAACCAGCAACGCCACCCCGCCTCCTTTTCCTTTCTGTCTATCCTTCCTAAATGTTGAGTACCCTTGGATGTTGTGTTCCCAGCCTTGGTCACCCTGGAGCCATGTCTCAGTGATGCCAACCACATCGTATCCGTTAACTGCTACCTGCACAATTAATTCGTCCACCTTATTCCTAATACTCCTCGCATTGAGGCAGAGAGCCTTCAGGCTTGCCTTTTTAACACCCTTTTAGAATTTTGCTGCAAAGTGGCCCTTTTTGTTTTTTGCCTTGGGTTTCTTTGCCCTCTACTTTTACTCATCTCCTTTCTGTCTTTTGCCTCTGTCTCCAATTTGTTTCCCTCGGTCTCCCTGCATTGGTTCCCATCCCCCTGCTGTATAAGTTTAACTCCTCCCCAACAGCACGAGCAAACACTCCTCCTCGGACATTGGTTCTGGTCCTGCCTAGGTGCAGACCGTCCGGTTTGTACTGGTCCCACCTCCCCCCAGAACTGGTTGCAATGCCCCAGGAATTTGAATCCCTCCCTGCTGTACCACTGCTCAAGCCACGTATTCATCTGAGCTATCCTGTGATTCCCACTCTGACTAGCACGTGGCACTGGTAGCAATCCCGAGATTACTACTTTTGAGGTCCTACTTTTTAAATTTAGCTCCTAGCTCCTTAAATTCGTCTTGTAGGACCTCATCCTTACCTATATCGTTGGTACCAATGTGCACCACGACAACTGGCTGTTCACCCTCCCTTTTCAGAATGTCCTGCACCCGCTCCAAGACATCCTTGACCCTTGCACCAGGGAGGCAACATACCATCCTGGAGTCTCGGTTGCGGCCGCAGAAACACCTATCTATTCCCCTTACAATTGAATCTCCTATCGCTATCGCTCTCCCACTCTTTTTCCTGCCCTCCTGTGCAGCAGAGCCAGCCACGGTGCCATGAACTTGGCTGCTGCTGCTCTCCCCTAATAAGTCATCCCCCTCAACAGTACTCAAAGCGGTGTATCTGTTTTGCAGGGGGATGACCGCAGGGGATCCCTGCACTACCTTCCTTGCACTGCTCTTCCTGTTGGTCTTCCATTCCCTCTCTGGCTGTGGACCCTTTACCTGCGGTAAGACCAATTCACTAAACGTGCTATTCACGTCATTCTCAGCATAGTGGATGCTCCAGAGTGAATCCACCTTCAGCTCCAATTCCGCAACGCGGTCAGTCAGGAGCTGGAGGCGGATACACTTCCCGCACACGTAATCCTCAGGGACACTGGAGGCGTCCCCAATTTCCCACGTAGTACAGGAGGAGCATAACACATTGTAACTAAACACAGCATTTTTACCCCACATATCTGACTTGGTATGATATTTCAAATATCCCAGAGTAACTCAATTCATACCATTTATACTGGATCTGTTAGAAACATTTTCAAATTTAAATAACGTGTATGCATACCACTCCAGAATGCAATGCTTTAATTCAGTGCTACTTTTCTAGACAATATAGATAGCAGACCTTTTGACTCCACGAAGGAACCCAATGCACATTGTTTATGATGCAAGATATGTTTCAAACCCAATTTAAAAAAAGGACAGTCGACTAACATTTCCAATAATTCAAAAACTGCCTTGAAGAATACTTGCCTTCTACATTTCTGTAGATCACTTCTAGGCAACAAAGGCTTTTGCAAGACCCATTCGTCACAGGATAAAGAGGTAGGATCTGAAAGAGAAACCTATATAAAAATGGAGTTTATAGCAGTTTTATTCTCAACTAAATTTAAATGCAACAAACTTGTTAGCCAACAGCGCTTGGAGCTTCCCTTAGGAATGTTTTTTGAATTACCAGCAAGTTGAAAAACTAAATGTCAATATCCATTGATGGTACTAAGCACATACACCACCACTAAGGGCTGGATGTGTCATTAGCAGTGACCCCTTATAGCCTTGAATGATAACTAATGTACATTTAATTGGTTTAGACCCCTTCAGAACAAGTTTTTAAATACCTGGCATAATTTTACAGGATTACAACTACAGACCTGTCTGCATAGTACTTGGTTATCCACATGCTTACTAGTACAAGTTTCTTGGCCAACCTGCCCAATTACAGTACACAGGTATTTTAACATTTGAAATATAATTCTTCACTTTAGATATCGATTGTAAAAGTCAACATTTTTAGCTGATTTTAATCCCAAAAATCAACTTGTAAAATCAAGTCCAATTTTTAAGGACAACCAAGTATGGACTCCTGGCATACTCAACTCGCATATTGATTACTTAAATGGGTTTCTGCATGGAGCAATTTGATAAAGAACAATGACTACTATGCCTTAGGCATGGCCAGATTCTTCATTTTAGAAGTATCATTAAACTATCAATCTTGCAAATCCCCCTCTCCCTCCATGTGGGTGAATTTTAGGCTCTTAATTCAGCACAAACTCATGCTACAGCCACTATTTGCAGTAGCAGAGGGAGGAAGGAGAAGGGGAGAAAACCATATTGCAGCAGCACAGTGGAACACCAACACATTGATCTATCACTTCTGAACATTTTAAAGCATTTTACTTCTACTCTCAGGCCCCGATAGAACCACTAACAACTTGCATTTAAATAGTACCTTTAACACAGCAAAATGTTCCATGGTGCTTAACAAAATTTGACACCGAACCACATAAAAAGAGACATTAGGACAGGTAGGTTATAAGGAGCACCTTAAAAGGAGAGGAGATGGGGGGGTTCAGGGAAGGAATGCCAGAGCTTAGGATCCAAGCAGCTGAAAGCACGCCGCCAATGGTGGAGCAGTGAAAATCGGGGATGCGCAAGAGGCCAGAGTTAAGAGGAGCACAGAAGGAATCGAGTGTAATATCTTCAAGTTTGCAGATGACCTGAAACTGGGTGGCGATGAGAGCTGTGATGAGGACGCTAAAAGGCTGCAGGGTGACTTCGACAGGTTAGGCGAGTAGGCAAATGCATGGCAGATACAGTATAATGTGGATAAATATGAGGTTATCCACTTTGGGGGCAAAAACACAAAGATTATCATCTGAATGGCAGCAGATTAGGAAAGGGGGAGATGCAACGAGACCTGGGTGTCATGGTTCATCAGGCATTGAAAGTTGGCATGCAGGTACAGCAGGCGGTGAAAAAGGCAAATGGTATGTTGGTCTTCATAGCTAGAGGATTTGAGTAGGAGCAGGAAGGTCTTACTGCAGTTGTACAGGGCCTTGGTGAGGCCTCACCTGGAATAGTTTACACAGTTTTGGTCTCCTAATCTGAGGAAGGACATTCTTGCTATTGAGGGAGTGCAGCGAAGGTTCACCAGACTGATTGCCGGGATGGCGGGACTGACATATGAGGAGAGACTGGATCAACTGGGCCTTTATACACGAGTTTAGAAGGACAAGAGGGGATTTCATAGAAACATATAAGATTCTGACAGGACTGGACAGGTTAGATGAGGGAAGAATGTTCCCGATGATGGGGAAGTCCAGAACCAGGGGACAGAGTCTTAGGATAAGGGGTAGGCCATTTAGGACTGAAATGAGGAGAAACTTCTTCACTCAGAGTTGTTAACCTGTGGAATTCCCTGCTGCAGAGAGTTGTTGATGCCAGTTCATTGGATATATTCAAGAGGGAGTTAGATATGGCCCTTATGGCTAAAGTGATCAAGGTATATGGAGAGAAAGCAGGAAAGGGGTACTGAGGGAATGATCAGCCATGATCTTATTGAATGGTGGTGCAGGCTCGAAGGGCTGAATGGCCTACTCCAGCACCTCTTTTCTATGTTTCTATGATACTGCAATTATATAGGGCCCTGGTGAGACCACACCTGGAGTACCATTGAGGGAGTGCAATGAAGGTTCACCAGACTGATTCCTGGGATTGGGGGAGAGGGAGAAATTGTCCTATATGGAGAAATTGAGTATACTACACCTTTATTCTCTAGAGTTTAGACGAATGAGAGGTGATTTCATTGAAACATACAAACATTCTTACAGGGATGACGGGGTAGATGCAGGGAGGAGGTTTCCTCTGGCTGAGGAGTCAAGAACCAGGGGTCACAGTCTCAGAATAAGGGTTCGGCCATTTCGAACTGAGATGAGGAGAAACTTCTTCACTCAGAGGGTGGTGAATTTCTGGAATTCTCTACCCCAGAGGGCTGTGGAGGCTCGATCTTTGATTGTATTCAAGACAGAGATCAATAGATTTTTGGATATTTAGGGAATCAAGGGATATGGGGATAGAGCAGTAAAGTGGAGTTGAGGTAGAAGATCAGCCATGATCTCACTGAATAGCAGAGCAGGCTCGAGGGGCCGAATGGCCTACTCCTGCTCCTAATTCTTATGTTCGTATCACCGTCAATTTATGAGGTGATCTGCCACCACTTTAAACAAAGACCCATAAGAGGTCAGTTCATGAAGATTAAATCCATTTCACACCCATTGTAAGGTTAATAATCTTCAGAAAAACACAGTAGACCATAAATTAAAAATTTAGAATTGAATACAAGCTTTTGGAATTAAGCTGGACAATTAAGGACATTCTGTGGTTCGGAACTAAAACCGACCTCATGCATAACAACAATGGAGTTGTTACTTGAGGCCTTGAACTTGATTGACCAGGGTGAGGAAAAAGCGCCCACTGGAGACACCAAGTCTGCAAAAAGACCGGACAACAAAGGACCCTACGAAATGCAAATTTTTGGATAACAGAGCATTCAGCATAAGGAAATATCTTTTGCATCGTCGACTCAGTGTGCAAATTAGTAGCCAAACTCATCACCACAGCCAGTTAAACAAATCACCACATCGATAATCGGATCTTGGCCCAACAGAAAACTTATTTAAAACCTGGATATAAATATGTGAGCTAAAAGCAGCTGAGCAGAAGGACAGGAAGACAGAAGAAGAGCAGGCAACAAAGGAAAGGAACAAAAGCTGCAGAGAACAGCCAGAAGACAAACCAACAGGTTACGGAATCAAGGACCACGAATCTCTGGTGATTGCAAGTCTAAAGTCAAATTTCTCTCAGCAATCTAATCCTGTAGTTTTAGTCGGGTTTTGTTGTGTAATAAAACGGACACTGGGTTAAGCCTAAACTTTGTGCCACGTGTTGTCCTTTCCCACTATAAGTTCTGAGGTCAAAGAATCAGTAGAGTGAAAAACAAATGCCCTACACCATATGCAGTGCGTTGATTTCATAATGTTCGATGAACAATGATGCTTTATGGTGCTTCATTACATGCAACATGCAAATCTGCCACCAAGCTCATGGACGACAGGTCTGTGGAAGTACCCGCCTTCCTGTATGGCTCAGAGACGTTTACCAATACAGTAGACACCTCAAATCGCTGGAGAAATACCACCAACGATGTCGCCGCAAGATCCTACAAATCCCCTGGGAGGACAGACGCACCAACGTTAGCGTCCTCAATCAGGCCAACATCCCCAGCATCGAAGCACTGACCACACTCGACCAGCTCCGTTGGGCTGGTCACATTGGGAGTCTTGTGTCAGGCATGCGAACAAAGCAAGCGCTCTACTTGAACTCCTACCGGCAAGCGAGCCCCAGGTGGGCAGAGGAAACGTTTCAAGGATACCCTCAAAGCCTCCTTGATAAAATGCAACATTCCCACCAACACCTGGGAGTCCCTGGCCAAAGACTGCTCGAAGTGGAGGAAATGCATCCGGGAGGGTGCTCAGCACCTCGCCGAGAGCATGCAGAAAACAAGCGCAGGCAGCGGAAGGAGCGTGCGGCAAACCCGTCCCACCCACCTTATCCTTCAACGACTGTCTGTCCCACCTATGACAGAGACTATAATTCCCGTATTGGACTGTTCAGTCACCTAAGAACTCACTTTTAGAGTGGAAGTAAGTCTTCCTCGATTTCGAGGGACTGCCTATGATGATGACGATATGCAAGAAAAATATTCCCCCATTTAGAATGCACATCAATATGAACTCAAGTTGTTACAATAAATGCCACCAGTAAATCTAATCTTCAACTGAGTAATCCACTTATAATTGCATGTTTCAGAGATGCAATATTTAATTTGTGCCGAAAATTCTAAATTTTTCAAACACCAATGTAAATAATTTATAATACAAACTAAGATAGCACTGTAATTATTCTTTAATACACTCATGCAAATACGATGCCATTTTTCAAGGACAGCTAGTGCATATTATTTTGAAAGTGCATCAATGGCATCGTTCCAAACACATTAGTTATCTTAGTTTAACATGCTTGATCTGACATGGGTCATTTTTCTGATTAATTTAATGGCAAAATACCAGGCAATAATTAAACTCCAGGTATTTTCAATTACCTATTCAGAGTTGAAACTTTAAATATCTAATTGGATTACAGCTCGTGGGATGCAGGAAAATCTGGGTGTACAGCATCACTAGAACGCGAGAGGTCGCTCCCTTTATATTTGGGGGGTGGCGAGGAGATTGTCAGTGGCAGCAGTGGAAAAGTGCCTTAAGAAGAGACAATCCAGGAACACAGAATTGGAAAAAGTTTCAAACATTCAAACTGACAGCAGGCTCACACCACCATTAATGAAATGATGGATAAAATGAAAAATTATTCATCATCGATGAACTGCAATGGTACAAATGCTGCCTTACTGGCACATATGCATACACTGTATTACATAAAATCAGCATTTAAGGAAAGATTGCAAAAATGCATCATCCTACCATAAGGTTGTTTCTTGCCTAATGCACATCCCCTTTCCTTGGTTTCACTTTCATTTACTACTTTCCAAAACATCTCTGAGCAGGCCTCACAGGTAACCGTTTCTCTGTAATCCTCTCCAGAGTTAGTCGAGACAGCATCACCACAGGATAATTCAAAACTTTTTTCTTCATTCCCATCACTGTTCGTGGGGCTTGAGCCCACTATTTGGAGAATTGGTTGCCTTACAGTAGAGAAAGGCATCTCAGTGTTCGACTTCATGTTTTCTTTTGCTTTCCCCAGAAATGTGTTGCATTTCACATTGGGTCTTTTGGGCGGAAGTCTTGCAGTTTCAACTGGGCTGCTGCAGATTCTAGTGATGGCTGTGTCACTGTTGCTATCCCTCAGCATTACATGCTCCGATAGGATGGAGCACTCCATTTTAAGGATGTTTTCAGAGACACTTGTGTTATTTTGGGGGAAATTCTGCAATGCTAGGTGGTTGTATAAATCTTTATGTATAGTGGTGTGAGCACAATGGTTCTCCTTCGGTGCTATTTTTTCAACTTGTTCTTTGTTGCCAAGCAGAGAATTATACCTACAACAAGATGATAAATATAAAACAGAGTAAACAAGGCACAAATTTCTCATGACAGTAAAAAAAATGTTTTATATAATACTCAATTACTGCCCTGTTTCCATTTATAATTAAATCTTTCTTGCCAGCTTGAGTTCAAATTACTAACTGGTGCCATAAGATACTTAAAGCATGCTTAAATTTGAAGTGAAAGAGTGAAGCCCGTAATAAAGCTATGAATTCGACTGGATCTGCACAATACAGAAAACAGTGAGAGCAATACCAGTTATTGTAGTCGTGGAATACAGCCAGTCAAATTTGATTTGAAGAGAAATTTCTTCAAAAGCAAGTCTACATACATGTCATCATTATCTTGCCAAGTTTCCCAATCAGAATTATTTCCAGAATTGTACACAAGTACCCGAGATATGACTATAGCTGACATAAGGCAGTGATTGAATGAATAGATAATGAGCATCAGAACCCAAATATTTCTCTTGTGCTTAACAAGGACTACCCCCATAAGCAAGTCCTCTTTCCCTACAGGAGAAAATATGTATACATAACATTTAATAATGTAGCATTATCCAGAGATTGAACAGAACATGCTTATTGCTCTAATTTGCTCACTGGAATTGACATAAGCCTCCTTATGTCAAACTGCACAACTTCAAATAGTAAACTTCAAATAGCAGAAGAATAAACACTGACTTAGGCTATAAATTACTAACTGCGTTAAACCTAAAAAGATTAAACCGCAGGGGAAAATCAATACATAGAAACATAGAAAATAGGTGCAGGAGTAGGCCATTTCGCCCTTTGAGCCTGCACCCCCATTCAATATCATCATGGCTGATCATGCAACTTCAGTACCCCATTCCTGCTTTCTCTCCATACCCCTTGATCCCTTTAGCCTTAAGAGCCACATCCAACTCCCTTTTGAATAAATCAAACAAACTGGCCTCAACAACTTTGTGGTAGAGAATTCCACAGGTTCACAATTCTGAGTGAAGAAGTTTCTCCTCATTTCGGTTCTAAATGGCTTACCCCTTACCCTTAAGACTGTGACCCCTGGTTCTGGACTTCCCCAACATCGGGAACATTCTTCCTGCATCTAACCCGTCCAATCCCGTCAGAATTTTATTTGTTTTTATGAGATCCCCTCCCATTCTTCTAAATTTCAGTGAATATAAACCTAGTCGATCCAATCTTTCTTTATATGTCAGTCCTGCCATCCCAGGATTCAGTTTGGTGAACCTTCACTGCACTCCCTCAATAGCAAGAATGTCCTTCCTCAGATTAGGAGACCAAAACTGTACACAATATTCAAGGTGTGGCCTCACCAAGGCCCTGTACAACTGCAGTAAGACCGCCCTGTTCCTAGACTCAAACTCTCTCGCTATGAAGGCCAACATGCCATTTGCCTTCTTCATCGCCTGCTGTACCTGCATGCCAACTTTCAATGACTGATGCACCATGACACTCGGGTCTCGTTGCACCTCCCCTTTTCCTAATCTGTCATCATTCAGATAATATTCTGCCTTCCTGTTTTTGCCACCAAAAGTGGATAACCTCACATTTATCTACATTATACTGCATCGGCCATGCATTTTCCCACTCACCTAACTTGTCCAAGTCACCCAGTAGCTTCTTAGCATCCTCCTCACAGCTCACACTGCCACCCAGCTTAGTGTCATCTGCAAACTTGGAGATATTACATTTAATTCTTTCATCTAAATCATTAATGTATATTGTAAATAGCTGGTGTTCCAGCACTGAACCCCACTAGTCACTGCCTGCCATTCTGAAAAGGACCAGTTTATCCCGACTCTCTGCTTCCTGTCTGCCAACCAGTTCTCTATCCATGTCAGTACATTACCCCCAATACCATGTGCTTTAATTTTGCACACCAATCTCGTGTGGGACCTTGTCAAAAGCCTTTTGAAAGTCCAAATACACCACCATCCATGGTTCTCCCTTGTCCACTCTACTAGTTACATCCTCAAAAAATTCTAGAAGATTTGTCAAGCATGATTTCCCTTTCATAAATCCATGCTGACTTGGACTAATCCCATCTCTGCTTTCCAAATGTGCTGCTATTTCATCTTTAATAATTGATTCCAACATTTTCCCCACTACTGATGTCAGGCTAACCGGTCTATAATTTTGTGTTTGCTCTCTCCCTCCTTTTTTAAAAAGTGGGGTTACATTAGCTACCCTCTAATCCATAGGAACAGATCCAGAGTCTAAAGAATGTTGGAAAATGACCACCAATACATCCACTACTTCTAGGGTCTCTTCCTTAAATACTCTGGGATGCAGACTATCAGGCCCTGGGGATTTATCGACCTTCAATCCCATCAATTAGCCTAACCAATAATGATTTCCTTCAGTTCCTCCTTCTCGCTGGACCCTCGGTCCCCTAGTATTTCCGGAAGGTTATTTGTGTCTTCCTTCGTGAAGACAGAACCAAAGTATTTGTTCAATTGGCCTGCCATTTCTTTGTTCCCCATTATAAATTCACCTGAATCTGACTGCAAGGGACCTACATTTGTCTTCACTAATCTTTTTCTCTTCACACATCTATAGAAGCTTTTGCAGTCAGCTTTTATGTTCCCTGCAAGCTTCCTCTCATACTCTATTTCCCCCCTCCTAATTAAACCCTTTGTCCTCCTCTGCTGAATTCTAAATTTCTTCGAGTCCTCAGGTTTGCTGCTTTTTCTGGCCAATTTATATGCCTCTTCCTTGGATTTAACGCTATCCCTAATTTCCCTTGCTAGCCATGGTTGAGCCACCTTCCCCATTTTATTTTTACGCCAGACAGGGATGTACAATTATTGATCTTTAAAATGTCTGCAATTGCCTATCCACCGTCAACCCTTTAAGTATCACTCTCCAGTCTATCCTAGCCAATTCACGTCTCTTACCATCGAAGTTTCCTTTCTTTAAGTTCCTAGACTCTGAATTAACTGTGTCACTCTCCATCATAAATGAAGAATTCGACCATATTATGGTCACTCTTCCCCAAGGGGCCTCACACAACAAGATTGCTAATTAATCCTCTCTCATTACACGACACCCAGACTAGGATGACCAGCTTTCTAGTTGGTTCTTTGACGTTATTGGTCTAGAAAACATCCCTTATACACTCTAGCAAGTCCTCCTCCACCGTATTGCTACCGGTTTGCCCAATCTATATGCAGATTAAAGTCACCAATGATAACTGCTGTGCCTTTATTGCACGCATCCCTAATTTCTTGCCATCCCCAACCTCACTACTACTGTTTGGTCGTCTGTACACAACTCCCATTAGCGTTTTCTGGCCTTTGGTGTTCCGCAGCTCTACCCATACAGATTCCACATCATCCAAGCTAATGTTCTTCCTTACTATTGCGTTAATTTCTTCTTTAACCAGCAACGCTACTCCACCTTTTCCTTTGTCTATCCTTCCTGAATATTGAATACGCCTGGATGTTGAGTTCCCAGCCTTGGTCACCCTGGAGCCATGTCTCCATAATCCCAATTACATCATATCCATTAACAACTATTTGCGCAGTTAATTCATCCACCTTATTACGAATGCTCCTCGCATTGAGACACAGAGCCTTCAAGCTTGTTTTTTTTTAAAATAAAAACACTTCTTGCCCTTTTAGAATTATGTTGTAATGTGGTCCTTTTTGATTTTTGCCTTCGATTTCTCTGCCCTCCACTTTTCCTCATCTCCTTTCTACCTTTTGCTTCTGCCCCCATTTTACTTTCCTCTGTCTCCCTGTATAGATTCCCATCCCCCTGCCAGATTAGTTCAAAGCATCCCAATAGCACTAGAAAACATTCCCCCTAGGACATTGGTTCCAGTCCTGCCCAGGTGCAGATTATCCAGTTCACTTAGAGATTTTAAACTTGCTCTTCAGAAATGAAAATAAGATGCAACATTTTGCTAACTCTTCAAATATCAGCAAACCTGGACAAGTTCAACAGTCTCCATCTTCCCCAAATCATTCATGTCACATTAGATGATAAGAACTCACATTTATATAGCACCTTTAATAAGAACATAAGAAATAGGAGGAGTAGGCCATTTGGCCCCTTGAGCCTGCTCCGCCATTCGATTAGACCATGGCTGATCTGATCATGGACTCAACTCCATTCTCTGCCCACTCCGCATAACCTTCAACTCCCTTATCGTTCAGAAATTTGGCTACCTCCACCTTAAATAGATTCAATGACCCAACCTCCACAGCTCTCTGGGGGAAGAAAATTCCAAAGATTCATGACACTGAAGAAATTCCTCCTCATTTCTATTTTAAATGGGCGACCCCCTTATTCTGAAACTATGCCCTTTAGTTCTAGATTCCCTCACGAGGGGAAACATTCTCTCTGCATCTATCCTGTCAAGCCCCCTCAGAATCTTACACGTTTCAATAAGATTACCTCTCATTCTTCTGAACTCCAATGAGTGTATGCCCATCCTGCTCAACCTTTCTTCATAAGACAATCCCTTCATCTCAGAAATCAACCTAGTGAATCTTCTCTGAACTGGCTCCAACGCAAGTATATCCCTCGTTAAATAAGGCGTGTAATGAGACAGGAATAATAAAAGATCTCCTAGTAAAAGATCCTCTCGGAATGAGTGATCATAGTATGGTTGAATTTGTAATACAGATTGAGGGTGAGGAAGTTGTGTCTCAAACGAGTGTATTATGCTTAAACAAAGGGGACTACAGTGGGATGAGGACAGAGTTGGCTAAAGTAGACTGGAAACACAGACTAAACAGTGGCACAATTGAGGAACAGTGGAGGACTTTTAAGGAGCTCTTTCATAGTGCTCAACAAAAATATATTCCAGTGAAAAAGAAGGGCGGTAAGAGAAGGGATAACCAGCCGTGGATAACCAAGAAAATAAAAGGAGAGTATCAAATTAAAAACCAATGCGTATAAGTTGGCCAAGGTTAGTGGGAAAATAGAAGATTGGGAAAATTTTAAACGACAGCAAAGAGTGACTAAGAAAGCAATAAAGAAAGGAAAGGAGATTACAAAGGTAAACTTGCGCAAAACATAAAAACGGAGTGTAAAAGCTTTTACAGATATATAAAACTGAAAAGAGTGACTGAAGTAAATGTTGGTCCCTTAGAAGATGAGAAGGGGGATTTAATAATGGGAAATGTGGAAATGGCTGAGACCTTAAACAATTATTTTGCTTCGGTCTTCACAGTGGAAGACACAGAAACCATGCCAGAAATTGCTGGTCACAGGAATGTGGGAAGGGAGGACCTTGAGACAATCACTATCACTGGGGGGGGGGGGGGGGGGGGTAGTGCTGGACAGGCTAATGGGACTCAAGGTAGACAAGTCCCCTGGTCCTGATGAAATGCATCCTAGGGTATTAAAAGAGATGGCGGAAGTTATAGCAGATGCATTCGTTATAATCTACCAAAATTCTCTGGACTCTGGGGAGGTACCAGCGGATTGGTAAGCAGCTAATGTAATGCCTCTGTTTAAAAAAGGGGGCAGACAAAAGGTAGGTAGCTATAGGCCGGTTAGTTTAACATCTGTAGTGGGGAAAATGCTTGAAACTATCATTAAGGCAGAAATAGCGGGACATCTAGATAGGAATAGTGCAATCAAGCAGACGCAACATGGATTCATGAAGGGGAAATCATGTTTAACTAATTTACTGGAATTCTTTGAGGATATAACGAGCATGGCGGATAGAGGTGTACAGATGGATGTGGTGTATTTAGATTTCCAAAAGGCATTCGATAAAGTGCCACACAAAAGGTTACTGCAGAAGATAAAGGTACACGGAGTCAGAGGAAATGTATTAGCGTGGATAGAGAATTGGCTGGCGAACAGAATGCAGAGAGTCGGGATAAATGGGTCCTTTTCGGGTTGGAAATCGGTGGTTAGTGGTGTGCCACAGGGATCGGTGCTGGGACCACAACTGTTTACAATATACATAGATGACCTGGAAGAGGGGACAGAGTGTAGTGTAACAAAATTTGCAGATGACACAAAGATTAGTGGGAAAGCGGGTTGTGTAGAGGACACAGAGAGGCTGCAAAGAGATTTAGATAGGTTAAGCGAATGGGCTAAGGTTTGGCAGATGGAATACAATGTCGGAAAGTGTGAGGTCATCCACCTTGGGGAAAAAAAAAAACAGTAAAAGGGAATATTATTTGAATGGGGAGAAATTACAACATGCTGCGGTGCAGAGGGACCTGGGGGTCCTTGTGCATGAATCCCAAAAGGTTAGTTTGCAGGTGCAGCAGGTAATCAGGAAGGCGAATGGAATGTTGGCCTTCATTGCGAGAGGGATGGAGTACAAAAGCAGGGAGGTCCTTCTGCAACTGTATAGGGTATTGATGAGGCCACACCTGGAGTACTGCGTGCAGTTTTGGTCACCTTACTTTAGGAAGGATATACTAGCTTTAGAGGGGGTACAGAGACGATTCACTAGGCTGATTCCAGAGATGAGGAGGTTACCTTATAATGATAGATTGAGTAGACTGCGTCTTTACTCGGAGTTCAGAAGGATGAGGGGTGATCTTATAGAAACATTTAAAATAATGAAAGGGATAGACAAGATTGAGGTAGAGGGGTTGTTTCCACTGGTCGGGGAGACTAGAACTAGGGGGCACAGCCTCAAAATACAGGGGAGCCAATTTAAAACCGAGTTGAGAAGGAATTCCTTCTCCCAGAGGGTTGTGAATCTGTGGAATTCTCTCCCCAAGGAAGCAGTTGAGGCTAGCTCATTGAATGTATTCAAGTCACAGATAGATAGATTTTTAACCAATAAGGGAATTAAGGGTTATGGGGAGCGGGCGAGTAAATGGAGCTGAGTCCACGGCCAGATCAGCCATGATCTTGCTGAATGGCGGAGCAGGTTCGAGGGGCTAGATGGCCTACTCCTGTTCCTAATTATTATGTTATGTTCTTATGAGACCAGACTGTACGCAGTGCTCCAGGTGTGGTTTCACCAACACCCTGTACAGTTGTAGTAAGACTTCCCTACTTTTATACTCCGTCCCCCTTGCATTTAAGACCAAAATTCCATATGCCCTCCTAATTACTTGCTGTACCCTGCATGCTAACTGTGTTTCATGTACAAAGACCTCCAGATCCCCCTGTACCTCAGCATTTTGTAATCTTTCCCCATTTAAATAATAATTTGCTTTTTTATTTTTCCTACCAAAGTGGATAATCTCACATTTTCCCACATTCCACTCTATCTGCCAAATTTTTGCCCACTTAGCCTATCTAGAATCCTTTTTCAGATTATTTGCATCCTCCTTATAACTTGCTTTCCCACCTATCTTTGCATCAGTGAATTTGGCCACATTACACTCGGTCCTTTCATCCAAGTCATTAATATAGATTGTAAATAGTTGAGGCCCCAGCACTGATCCCTGTGGCACCACTGGTTACAGTTTGCCAACCTGAAAATGACCCATTTATCCCAACTCTCTGTTTTCTGTTAGTTAGCCAATTGAGAATCTGGAGTTCCGGAATCCGGCCAATCGGTGGCAGGGTCATCCTGAATCTGTAAAATGTTCTGGAATCCGGACCGGACAACCCTGCTGACCTCGGGGCCTCGTTGCTGCCCTTACCTTGGAGCCTCCTCGCCGGCCCACCCGACCTCGGTGGGGTCGGCCTGCCTGGCGACCACTTCCTTGGCAGGGGCCCGCCCAACCATCTCCTCGGCGGGGCCCCGCCTGATGCCAACAGCTTCTCGGCGGGGCCGGACGGCCCAAACAGTTCCACGGTGGGAATCTCCTCACCCCCTTTATGACATTCCGAAATCTGGAAATACCCGAACCTGGGCTCCAGTGTTTCCGGATTTGTGCCGTCAGAAAGCAAATCGAAAGTCCGGAAAAGCCCGGAACGGCCTCGGTCCCGAGTGTTGCGGATTTTAGGCGCTGCACCTGTACCCCCAACCCAGTGAGCTCTTATCTTGTGCAGTAACCTCTTGTGGCACCTTATCAAATGCCTCCTGGAAATCCAAATACACGACACATACTGGTTCCCCTTTATCCACCCTGCTCGTTACATCCTCAAAGAACTCTAGCAAATTTGTCAAACATGATTTCCCTTTCATAAAACCATGCTGACTCTGCTTGATTTAGAAAAGCATGATTCAATGTCCTGCTACTATTTCCTTAACAATGGACTCCAGCATTTTCCCCAACGACAGATGTTGGGCTAATTGGTCTATAGTTTCCTACTTTCTGTCTCCCTCCTTAAATAGGGGTGTTACATTTGCGGTTTTCCAATTCGCTGGAACCTCTGCAGAATCCAGGGAATTTTGGTAGATTACAACCAGTGCATCCATTATCTCTGCAGCCACTTCTTTTAAGACCCTAGGATGCAGGCCATCAGGTCCAGGGGACTTAGCCACCTTTAGTCCCATTCGTTTGCCTAATACTTTTTCTCTAGCATTATTGATTGTTTTAAGTGCCCCCGCCTTCCAATAGCCCCTTGATCATCAATTATTGGGATGTTTTTAGTGTCTTCTACCATGAAGCCCGATACAAAATATTTGTTCAAAGTCTCTGCCATTTCCCTGTTTCCCCATTATTAATTCCCCAGTCTTATCTTCTAAAGAACCATTTACTTTATATACCAGTAGAAACTCTTACTGTCTTTTTATATATCTTGCTAGTTTACTCTCAAACTATCTTCTCTCACTTTACTGGGGCTGAAATTGCGGACGGAGGCTTCCCGCGGGCAATTGCCTCTGACCTGAAACATTCCTACAAATTTACCTGGTGGTCTGAGAGGAGCCTGCGATTTCGGTGGCGAGGCCGTCTCTTCCCGAGTTGCGAAGCGTGCTCCCGTCCGAGGTTCCCATGCAGAAGGTGCAGTCACGTGTGACTGCTCAGCCAATCAGCGACAGTATTTCACAGCTTTCTCATCAATAGCAATGAGAACTCCGTATCGGAGTTCTCATTGCTATTAATGAGAAAAACCCAAAGACACTAAACACATGTAATAAATAATTTAAAAACACACCTCAATTAAAATTAATTGAAATTAAAGTTAATAAAGGAGGAAAAAAATTGAGTTTTTAAAAAATTTTTTAATTATGGTTAAAAATAAAATGTAATAGTGGGCAGGGTTTTTAAAAATTTAATGTAATTTTTGTATATTTTTAAAACTCTTACGCCTGTAAAAGTAGGCTATGCACCTGCTTTTTTTAAATCAGGCGCAAGAATTTTGAGTACACTTGCAGGGCAAGATATGGGTAATGCCGCAATCTTGCCATTACAAATGTCCTCGCTTCCGAGATGCGTGCGATCTGTCAAGCTCCAACTTGACAGATCGGAAAAGCCGGTTTTCAGCGCACGCGCATTGTGCGCTGAGAACCGGCTTTTGCGATGCCTTCCCGGGTCCGTAGACACTCCATGGGGAGGCCGGGATTTCCAGGCCAGAGTCATCCTTTGCTGGTTTCTAAACATTCCCCTAATCGCCTGGCCTCCTACTATTCTTTGCAACATTTTATGCCTTTGTTTTCAATTTGATACCATCCTTTACTTCCTTAGTTAGCCATGGATGGTTCATCCTTCTGAGTATTTCTCTCACTGGAATATATCTTTGCTGAGTGTAAAATCTCATTAAATTTTTGATACTGCTTATCTACCTTTAATTTTTTACCCTTTAATCTATTTTCCCAGACCACTTTAGCCAACTCTACCTCCATACCTAGCTTTTTCACTCTCAATGTAAAGAAATGGGTCTTTTGAGCAGAAGTCTTGTAGTAAAGAAATGCCCAAGACATTTCAAAATAACTGAGCCAGGAGTGGTGACTATATTCTTGGTCAAAGAGATGGGTTTTGAGAAGGTTGCTAAACGATGGGACGTAGGGGATGACAAGAAAGTGTTTTGTGTTTTGTGTCTGTGATGAAGTTGAAGGGGATGGGGAAAGGGGTTAAAGTAGATCATTGGTCCTGAAGAAAAAAGAAAAGGGCCTTCAAGATGATTCTGAACAGACAGGTGGTTTTCATTGGAGTGCAAAACACCATAATGCTTGATGCTTGAGATCTGCCAATGAACAGTTAGGCCAGTTGTTCGCCAGGTAAGTTTGAGTTTGCACCCATTTTACTTGAGGAAGAGAAGATAGGGATTCTACTGGGGTGGGAAACAGTGATTATTTTGCGAGGTACAAGAGCAAAGCCAAGTCGACTGTAGCAGAGATTTTGAGACGAATGAAGGAAGAAAGACAAGGGAATTGGGAATTTATGAACAGGGCTGTAAAAATCCTGGAGGGGAGGGGAAGAGGAGTTATTTTCCATGGGCAGATGCCCAGAAAAGTGAGTCTGTGGTTGTGTATGGGAATGTGGGTGGTAAGGGAGAATATGAAATGGTCAGAGATCAAGATATCAGGTGCAGCAGCCATGAAGATGTCAATGGATTGGCCAGATATATGACCTGGGGAATTTATGAGGATTGACATTTAGAGGGGATGAGAGTAGTGAAGTCAGAGGGCGAGGGAACTGGATATAGAGATTGGGATCAGCAAAGATGCTAAGTCACTTAATAGAGGCTAACAGAGGAGGGAAGACATCTCGGAGGAAATCAGCATGGGTGTGGAAAACAAGGCTCCAAATGATCCAAATAAAACTTGCATTTTAAGATTGAGAAGTGGTCACAGCCATGTTATTTGAAACATTTTACAGGAGAACCTTTTGAGATAAGAGCATCTTATCTCTGGTTTCAGTAACAATTATTTTTTTTAAATGCATTAAACATATTTTTTTAAAGATACAATGCCTGCTTGGTTGAGATGAACAGTACATGTCTGTGCATAGAAATTTACAGCACAGAAGGAGGCCCTTTTGGCCTATTGTGTCCACGCCGGCCGACCAGGAGCTATCCAGCTTAATCCCACTTTCCAGCTCTTGGTCCGTAGCCTTGTAGATTACGGCACTTTAAGTGCATATCCAAGTATTTTTAAATGTGGTGAGGGGTTCTGCCTCTACCATCCTTACAGGCTGAGAGTTTCAGACCCCCACTACCCTCTGGATAAAGACATTTCTCCTCCTATCTCCTCCAAACAATGACTGGTCTGTAATTACTCAGTCTATCCCTTTCTCCCTTTTTAAACAAAAGGTACAACATTAGCAGTCCTCTGGCACCACACCTGTAGCCAGAGAGGACTGGAAAATGATGGTCAGAGCCTCTATTTCCTCTTTTGCTTCTCAACAGCCTGGGATACATTTCATTCGGGCCTGGGTATTTATCCAATTGCTAAGCCCCTTAATACTTCCTTTCACTATGTTTATCTCGTCTAATATTTCACATTCCTCCCTCATTACAAAGTCTGCATCGCCCCTCTCGTGAAAACAGATGCAAAGTATTCATTAAGAACCATACCCACATCTTCCCTTTGTGGTCTTTTAGTTAACCTCTTTCTCTTAATGCATTTATAAAACATCTTTGGGTTTTCCCTGATTTTACTTGCCAACATTCTTTCATGCTCTCTCTTGGCTTTCCTAACATCTTTTTTAATTGCACCCCTGCACTTATACTCCTCTATAGAGTCTCTGCAGTATTGAATTCTCGGAATCTATCATAAGCTTCCCTTTTTGTCTTTATCCTACCCTTTATTTCCCGTGACATCCAGGGGGGGCTCTAGATTTTTAGCCCACCTTTTTTTTTAAAAAACAGGGAACATACTTGCTCTGAACCCTCAGAATCTCCTCCTTGAAAGCTTCCCACTGCTCGGACACTGATTTACCATCAAGTAGACTTTTCCAGTCCACCTTGGTCAAATCCCATCTCAGCAAAATTGGCTTTACCCCATTTAAGAACTTTTTTTTTTAAACCTGATCCACCTTGGTCCTTTTCCATAACTGCCCTAAATCTTACTGAAATTATCACTAGCACTAACATGCTCTCCCACTGATACCCCTTCTACCTGCCGCTCTTCATTCCACAAAACCAGGTCCAGAACTATCCCCTCCCTCCCTTGTTGGGCGGGTTTATAAACTGGCTAAAGGTCTCCTGAATGCATTTTAAAAGAGCGAGAGAGGGGGAAGAGCAGGAGCGGGGAAGGAGCGAGCGAAACACTGTGGGGATGAGAGAGAGAGAGAGAGAGAGAGAGAGAGAGAGAGAGAGAGAGAGAGAGAGAGAGAGAGAGAGAGAGAGAGAGAGAGAGAGAGAGAGAGACACAGACACTGTGGGGACGAGAGTGCGTGCGCGAGCGAGCGGGAGACACACACTGTGGGTTGAGAGAGCGCGAGAGAGAGACAGACAGACAGACAGACAGAGACACTGTGGAGGCGAGAGCGCGCGAGAGACAGAGACACTGTGGGGGACGACACACCCCGTGGGAGGGGAGGGAGAAGAGAGACATACACCATTGGAGGGAGGGGGGGGGGGGGCGAAGAGAGAGAGAGACAGAGAGACAGAGAGACAGAGAGACAGAGAGACAGAGAGACAGAGAGACAGAGAGACAGAGAGACAGAGAGACAGAGAGACACACACCATGGGGTGGGGGTGGGGGGAGGAGAGAGAGAGACACAGATACTGTGGTGGGGGGGGGGGGAAGAGAGAGAGAGAGAGAGAGAGAGAGAGAGAGAGAGATGGGGGGAGAGGGAGAGAGAGAGAGAGAGGTGGGGGAGAGAGAGAGAGAGAGAGAGACTGGTGGGGGAGAAAGAGAGAGAGAGAGAGAGAGAGACACACTGTGGTGGGGGAGAGAGAGAGAGAGAGAGAGACACACACATTGTGGTGGGGGAGAGAGAGAGGTGGGGGGGGGGAGAGAGAGAGAGAGAGGTGGGGGGGGAGAGAGAGAGAGAGAGAGAGAGACTGTGGTGGGGGAGAGAGAGAGACACACAGAGACAGACAGACTGTGGTGGGGGAGAGAGAGAGAGAGAGAGAGAGAGAGAGACACACACACACATTGTGGTGGGGGGGAGAGAGAGAGAGACACTGTGGTGGGGGAGAGAGAGAGAGAGAGAGAGAGAGAGAGAGACACTGTGGTGGGGGAGAGAGAGAGAGAGAGAGAGAGAGAGACAGAGACACTGTGGTGGGGGAGAGAGAGAGAGAGAGAGAGAGAGAGACACTGTGGTGGGGGGGAGAGAGAGAGAGAGAGAGAGAGAGAGAGAGAGACACATTGTGGTGGGGGCGGAGAGAGAGAGAGAGAGAGAGAGAGAGAGAGACACTGGTGGTGGAGAGAGAGACAGACACTGGTTGGGGGGGTGGGGGGGGGAAAAGGAGAGAGAGAGAGAGAGACACACACACACACTGTACACTGAGGGGTGGGCTGGGGGAAAAGAAAATCGGTGGGGAGAGAGGGAACTCAGTGAAGATGAATCACGTTATTTCAACCCCCTACAAGGGACATGATTGGAGTGCATGAAATCCAGAAGTCACTACACAGTCACGATTCACTTCATACCAAACAAGCCATTTAACAATCCGTATGCAATGCCCCATCTGTGGTGGGGTGGGGGCAAGGTCATGCACTTACGCTGCTGTAATGAAGGACTTTGGCTGGTGGAGGCATGCACTCCGACTGGGGTAAGGCACTTTAGCTGGCCTCTGTCGCTTCAGGAAGTCAAAGTGGCTCGAGTTACAATTTGCAAAGTCAGAGACCTTGGGATGGACGGTTCTAGTTAGACATTCCAGTGAAACTTCAGGGTGTGGCTTAAGAAATAGGAACAGGAGTAGGCCATATGGCCCCTTGAGCCTCATGGCTGATCTCATCATGGACTCAGCCCTACTTCCGTGCCCGCTCCCCATAACCCCTTATAGAAACATAGAAAATAGGTGCAGGAGACGGCCATTCGAGTCTGCACCACCATTCAATAAGATCATGGCTGATCATTTACCTCGGTACCCCTTTCCTGCTTTCTCTCCTTACCCCTTTAGCTGTAGGGACCATATCTAACTCCCTCTTGAATATATCCAACGAACTGGCATCAACAACTCTCTGCGGTAGAGAATTCCACAGTTAACAACTCTCTGAGTGAAGAAGTTTCTCCTCATCAGTCCTAAATGGCTTACCCCTTATCCTTAGACTGGTTCTGGACTTCCCCAACAGCGGGAACATTACTCCTGCATCTAACCTGTCCAGTCCCGTCAGAATTTTATATGTTTCTATGAGATCCCCTCGCATCCTTCTAAACTCCAGTGAATACAGGCTCCCCTAGCTATGAAGGTCAACATACCATTTGCTGCCTTCACCGCCTGCTGTACCTGCATGCCAACTTTCAATGACTGATGTACCATGACACCCAGGTCTCGTTGCACCTCCCTTTTTCCTAATCTGCCGCCATTCAGATAATATTCTGCCTTTGTGCTTTTGCCAGCAAAGTGGATAACCTCACATTTATCCACATTATACTGCATCTGCCATGCGTTTGCCCACTCGCCTAACATGTCCAAGTCACCCTGCAGCCTCTTAGCATCCTCCTCATAGCTCTCACCGCCACCCAGCTCAGTGTCGTCTGCAAACTCGGAGATATTACACTCAATTCCTTCATCCAAATCACTGCATATTGTAAATAGCTGAGATCCCAGCACTGAGCCCTGCGGCACCCCACTAGTCACTGCCTGCCATTCTGTAAAGGACCTCTTTATCCCATAAGAGAATAACATAAGAATTAGGAACACGAGTAGGCCATCCAGCCCCTCGAGCCTGCTCTCTGTTTCTTGTCTGCCAACCAGTTCTCTATCCACGTCAGTACATTACCCCCAATACCATGTGCCTTAATTTTGCACACCAATCTCGTGTGACACCTTGTCAAAAGCCTTTTGAAAGTTCAAATACACCACATCCACTGCTTCTCCCTTGTCCACCCTACTAGTTACATCCTCAAAAAATTCTAGAAGAGTTGTCAAGCATGATTTCCCTTTCATAAATCCATGCTGACTTGGACCGATCCCGTCACTGCTATTTCAACTTTAATAATTGATTCCAACATTTTCCCCCACTACTGATGTCAGGCTAGCCGGTCCATAATTACCCGTTTTCTCTCTCCCTCCTTTCTTAAAGTGGTGTTACATTAGCTACCGTCCAGTCCATAGGAACTGATCCAGAGTCGAAAGACTGTTGGAAAATGATCACCAATGCATCCACTATTTCTAACGCCACTTCCTTAAGTACTCTGCGATGCAGACTATCAGGTCCCGGGGATTTATCGGCCTTCAATCCCATCAATCTCCCGCCTAATAAGGATTCAGTTCCTCCTTCTCACTGGACCCTCGGTCCCCTAGTATTTCCAGAAGGTTATGTGTCTTCCTTAGTGAAGACAGAACCAAAGTATTTGTTCAACTGGCCAGCCATTTCTTGTTTCCCATTATATATTCACCTGAATCTGACTGCAAGGAACCTACATTTGTCTTCACTAATCTTTTTCTCTTCACATATCTATAGAAGCTTTTGCAGTCAGTTTTTATGTTCCCAGCAAGCTTCCTCTCATACTCTGTTTTCCCCCTCCTAATTAAACCCTTTGTCCTTCTCTGCTGAATTCTAAATTTCTCCCAGTCCTCAGGTTTGATGCTTTTTCTGGCCAATTTATATGCCTCTTCCTTGGATGGAACACTATCCTTAATTTCCCTCGTTAGCCACAGTTGAGCCACCTTCCCCATTTTATTATTACTCCAGACAAGAATGTGCAATTGTTGAAGTTCATCCATGTGATCTTTAAATATTTGCCATTGCCTATCCACCGTCAACCCTTTAAGTATCATTCGGCAGTCTATTCTAGCCAATTCACGTCTCATATCATCAAATTTACCTTTCCTTAAGTTCATGACCATCGTCTCTGAATTAACTGTGTCACTCTCCATCATAAGAATTCTACCAGATTATGGTCACTCTTTCCCAATGGGTCTTGCACAACAAGATTGCTAATTAGTCCTTTCTCATTGTGTAATCACCCTCTAGTTGGTTCCTTGACTTGTTGGTCCAGAAAACCATCCCTAATACACTCCAGGAAATCCTCCTCCACCGCATTGCTCCCAGTTTGGTTAGTTTAAGAAACTGAATAAATTTAAGACAGAAATAGACAACGTCCCAGCTTCCACACAGCTGAGGCAGCGAATTCCACAGATTTACAACCCTCGAAGAAATTTCTCCTCATCTCTGTTTTAAATGGGTGGCCCCTTATTCTAGCATCATGCCCTCTAGTTCTAGTCTCCCCCATCAGTGGAAACATCCTCTCTGCATCCACCTTGTCAAGCCCCCTCATAATCTTATACGTTTCGATAAGATCACCTCATTCTTCTGAATTCCAATGAGTAGAGGCCTAACCTACTCAACCTTTTCTCATAAGTCAACCCCCTCATCCCCGGAATCAACTGAGTGAACCTTCTCTGAACTGCCTCCAAATCAAGTATATCCTTTTGTAAATATAGAAACCAAATGGAAAGCAGTATTTCAGGTGTGGCCTCACCAATACCCTGTATAACTGTGGTAAGACTTCCCTGCTTTTATACTCCATTCCCTTTGCAATAAAGGCAAAGATTCTATTGACCTTCCTGATCACTTGCTGTACCTGCATACTATCCTTTTGTGTTTCATGCACAAGTCCCCCCAGGTCCCGCTGTACTGCGGCACTTCGCAATCTTTCTCCATTTAAATAATAATTTGCTCTTTGATTTTTTTTGCCAAAGTGCATGACCTTACACTTTCCGACATTATACACCATCTGCCAAATTTTTGCCCACTCACTTAGCCTATGTCTTTTTGCAGATTGTGTGTGTCCTCCTCACACATTGCTTTTCCTCCCATCTTTGTATCGTCAGCAAACTTGGCTACATTACACTCAGTCCCTTCTTCCAAGTCATTAACATAGATTGCAAATAGTTGGGGTCCCAGCACCGATCCCTGCAGAACCCCACTAGTTATTGGTTGCCAACCAGAGAATGAACCATTTATCCCGCCTTTCTGTTCGCCAATCCTCTTTCCATGCTAATATATTACCCCCAACCCTGTGAATTTTTATCTTGTGCAGTATCCTTTTATGTGGCACCTTGTCAAATGACTTCTGGAAGTCCAAATACACCACATCCACTCTTCCCCTTTATCCACCCTGTTCGTTACATCCTCAAAGAACTCCAGCAAATTTGTCAAACATGATTTCCCCTTCATAAATCCATGCTGACCGAATTTTGCTTTTCCAAATGTCCTGCTACTGCTTCTTTAATAATGAACTCCAACATTTTCCCAACCACAGATGTTGGGCTAACTGGTCTATAGTTTCCTGCTTTTTGTCTGCTTCCTTTTTTAAATAGGGGCATTATATTTGCAGTTTTCCAATCTGCTGGGACCTCCCCAGAATCCAGGGAATTTTGGTAAATTACAACCAATGCGTCCATAATCCCTGCCGCTGCTTTTCTTAAGACCCTAGGATGCAAGCCATCAGGTCCATAGGATTTACCTGGCTTTAGTCCCATTATCTTACAGAATAGCATCTCCTTAGTGATTGGGATTGTGTTAAGTTCCTCCCCCCTATAGCCCCTTGACTATCCACTGTCAGAATATTGTTAATGTCCTCTACTGATACAAAATATTTGTTCAAAGTTTCTGCAATCTCCATGTTCCCCATTACTAATACCCCAGTCTCATCCTCTAAGGGACCAACATTTAATTTAGCCGCTCTTTTCCTTTTTATATACTATAAGAAACTCTTGCTATCCATTTTTATATTTTGTGCTAGTTCACTTTCATAGTCTATCTTCCCTTTCTTAATCATTTTTTTTTAATTTAGTTATGCTTTGCTGGCTTTTAAAAGCTTCCTAGTCTTCTATCCTCCCACTAGTTTTGGCCGCTTTATATGCCCTTGTTTTTAAATTGGATACCGTCCTTTATTTCTTTAGTTAAGTCACGGATGGCTATTTTTTTTCTCTTACACCCTTTCCTCCTCACTGGAATATATTTTTCTTGAGTTGTGAAATATCCTACACTTTAATCTATTTTCCCAGTCCACTTTACCCAACTCTTCCCTCATATCTTCATAGTCTCCTTTATTTAAGCTCAGGACACTGGTTAGAGATCCAACTTTCTCAACCTCCATCTGAATTTGAAATTCAATCATGTTATGATCACTCATTGAGGGGATCCTTTACGAGGAGCTTGTTTATTAAAACTGTATCATTACACAGGACCAGATCTAAGATAGCCTGCTTCCTGGTTGGTTCCGTTACATACTGCTCAAGGAACCCGTCCCTTACGGACTCTATGAACTCCTCCTGAAAGCTAGCCTGACCAATTTGATTTGTCCAGTCAATATGGAGGTTAAAATCACCCATGATTATTGCAGTTCCCTTTTTACAAGCCCCCACTATTTTCTGGTTTATGCTCCGACCAGAGTTGCTACTGTGTTATTATGTTCTTATCCTCCAAGGGGACCATAGACAAAGGATAGCCATTTTTGCCGCCCAATAAGTGCATCCGTTATTCGGGTAGTTGAAATCCTCCTTTATTACAGTTCTAGAGTTTTTGTAGTTGCATAGTACATAAAATTATTAACAGCAAGTTTACCAATTGTAGCGACATGAAAACGAGTTTCTGCAGGCCAGAAGCTGATGTTACTGTTTTTGAGCAGGCCAAGACATAAAAGTCTTGATTTTGTACCAAATTTTAATTATTTTGTAAAGAAACAGAATGGCAAAATAGACAGCAAACAGTTTTGCCTCTACTGCTGTAGGATGTCATGTGGATTCAGAAACAGAGCATGACCTAGCTTTTTTGCAAATTATATGCAGAATCTTCTTAAATGAAATGGAAGTAAAACCTGCACCGGACCTCACATCCTGCAGTTCAATTTTTACGCCCTTGGCGACATTTCCGGCGTTCGAGGGCGATCGTTTAGCACACACTCAGCACTTGTCTGCGCAGCTTTGATTACTGATGGAGATGCATTCCAGTAAAACATGTTCAGACAGATAAACAAAACTTAATTACTTTGCAATTAGCCAACTACAATGTAGCTAATTGTACTCTAGATAGCTTGCGTTTCTGGTGTCTTGTTACAGCGAAACATTGAACATGAACCAATGCGCTGCATCAAATATGCTTTGAAAATATATATAAAGAAACACTTACAATTCTTGGAAGGCGGTCTCCACCTCCAGCTGGCTAAGGGTATCGCTTTGCCGTGAGGTACGAGCGGAGCAGTCGGCACCACCCGGCCGCCGCTGGTGTTTCCGCATCGTCTTCACATCACAGAGTGGCTCCAACTCGGTGCAGCGCAGCATCTTCCAGCCAGCCATCAGGCCCGGGTGAAGCGCTCGGTCCCCAGCCCGCGAGCCGCATTCGAACTCGCGCGCTGTGCCACCCCGGCTCGCCTGATTGGGCCAGGCCGCTGTCGATCACACGCACTTGACCTATAGGAGCGGGGCAAGCACCAGTGTTCCGGCTGTTTGAATCGGTGGACGGTTGGTGAAATATTTGCACGCTTTCTCTCTCGTAAGAGTATTAATAAAGACAAAAAAAAACAATGTAAATAGATCAGACAGAATTACAACACGGAAATAGGCCGCAACCGGTCCGCGTCGGTGTTTATCTTTCACACCAGCAGTAGCAGAGACAGATGTCAACCTTTTTTGAGAATTGAAGTCAGTGAGCATAAAACCTTTCCAGAATTCCCCAAGGGTTATCAACAAGGAAGAAATCCCAACAGGGCATACATACTCCATCAGCATCCTTTCAAATATTAAGAACTGGTGCTGCTGCTGTGAATGTGGAGCCATTTTATTTGTAGGGACCAATGGTTTTGCTCGCTGCACCTGCAGATGCACGTGCTGGGATTACCTGTGCAGATTTCTTGAGCTCTGCTAGACTTGACTTCTTGGGGTTGCACTAATGTCTTTTGTTCCAAATCAATTTGAAATGGCTGGTGCTGCTGACTGTAATCGTTTAACCAATATAAAATATAATTTTACACCAGCAATAGAATTACACAGGAATGGAATGAGCAACAACTTGTATGTATAAAGTGCCTTTTAACGTAGTAAAACATCCCAAGGTGCTTCATATAAGTAGTATAAAACAAAATTTGATAACGAGCCATATAAGGAGACATTAGGACAGGAAGCCTGGTCAAAGAGATGAGTTTTAAGGAGTATCTTTAAGGAGGAGGGAAAGGTTTAGGGAGGGAATTCCAGAACTTAGGGCTAAGCCAGCTAGAGAGAGTGAAGGCGAGAGAGAGAGAGATAGAGGGACGGCGAGAGAGGGAGAGAGAGAGACAGAGAAGGTGAGAGGGAGAGAAGGCGAGAGAGAGAGAAGATGATGGTGTTGAAAATCCAGGATGCACAAGAAGCCAGAATTGGAGGAGCGCAGCGATCCCTCGGCAGGTTGTAGGGCTGGAGGAGATTGCAGAGATAGGGAGGGACGAGGCCATCGAGGGATTTGAACACAGGGATGAAAATTTGAAAATTGCGTCCTTGTCAGACTGGGAGTCAATATACCTCAGACATCTCCATATTAAACTGCATCTGCCATTAAATGCCCATTCGCTAACCCACCAAATATTTTCCTGAACTTATTTACAGTCTCATTACTCCTATTTTTGTGTCATCAGCAAAATTTCAGATTGTGCTCCCGATGCCCAAATCCGAACAGTCTACATGCAAGAAGAAGAAAAGTGGGCACATGCTGACACCTGGGGTAACCACTTCTAACCTTCTTCTATAGGAACAGGAGTAGGCCATTCATCCCCTCGCGCCTGTTCCGCCATTCAATTAGATTTTGGCTGATCTGTATCTTAACTCCATCTACTCGCCTTGGTTCCGCAACCTTTAATACCATTGCCTAACAAAAGTCGGTATCATTCTCAGTTTTGACATTTTCAATTGACCTTCCAGCATCAACAGCTTTTTGGGAGAGCATGATCCAATATTCCATTTGCCTTGATGTGAAGAAGTGCCTTCTAACATCGCCACTGATTGACCTAACTCTAATTTTAAGGTTATGCCTTCTTGTTCTGGAATCTCCTATTAGAGGAAATAGTTTCTCTCCTAACATCTTAAACACCTGAATTAGATAACCGGTTTATCTTCTTTACTCAAGGGAATATAGCCTAGTCTATGCAACTTGTCCTTATAATTGAAACCCTTTAGCCCCGTGTCATGTATTCAACTGTCATTGTAATCCATGTATAAACTAACTAACCTAAGTTGTACACCGTGAGAACATTGACCACTAGGTGGTGAACTTGTGGGAGACACTCCTAACCTGGACTTTCAGGTATAAAAGGGGAAGCTCCACACACCTTCATCACTTCAGAGCTGGCTAATAAAGGTTACTGGTCACAGAGTGACCTTCTCTCAAGTATGGGCCTCGTGTGCATTTATACTGTATAGTAAGGACATATTACCCCGGAATCATTCTGGTGAACCTGTGCTATATCTCCTCCAAGGCCAATATATCCCTCCTGAGGTGTGGTGCCTTGAACTGAAAGGAGTACTCCAGATTGGGTCTAACAGGAGCTCTTTACAGCTGCAACATAACTTCCACTCTTTCTATTCCAGCCCCCTTGAGATAAAGCCAAACATTCCATTAGCCTTTTAAATTATTTTTGAACCTGTCCACTAAATTTTAGTGAATTCGGTACTTGGACCCCAAAATCTCTCTACTCATCCACAGTTCCTAGCTTCTCGACATTTAGAAAATACTCTGATCTATCGTCCTTAGGTCCAAAATGATGACTTCACACTTTCCCACATTGAATTCCATCTGCCACAGTTTTGCCTCACTTAATTTATCAAATTCCCGTTGAAACTTTCTGCTCCCATCTACACTATTTACTGTGCCATTTATCTTATCAGCAAATTTGGATATACATCTCTCTATTCCTTCATCTAAGTAATTTATAATTGTAGTGAAAAGCTGCATCCCAGTACAGATGCTTGGGGGACACCACTAGTCACATCCTGCCAATTTGAGTACAGATCCTTTATCCCTACGCCTATCTTTTGGAAGGCAGCAGAAACAAAGGCTAGAAAATAGACAACAAGGGAGTTTGGCCGTGCTAAATGGTATATACTTCAATGCAAGGAGTCTAGGGAATAAGACAGATGAGCTGAGAGCACAGATAGAAACTTGGGAGTATGATATAGTTATTACTGAGAAGGGCAGCTATGGCAGCTCAACATTCCTGATTACAGGGTTTTCAGACAGGATAGAGAGGGGATAAAAAGGAGCGGTTCACAGTATTGATTAAAGAAACAATTACAGTTGTGAGAAGGGATAATATGTTAGAAGGATCATCAAATGAGGCCATATGGGTTCAATTTGTTATGTATTTAACCCTTTATAACTTGCATTACACCTGACCACCAGAGGGCCCCCCTGTTGGAGTCCCAAGGGATCCCAGTATCCCTTGGGAGCAGAGTATATGTTTACAATATGCATAGATGACCTGGAAGAGGGGACAGAGTGTAGTGTAACAAAATTTGCAGATGACACAAAGATTAGTGGGAAAGCGGATTGTGTAGAGGACACAGAGAGGCTGCAAAGAGATTTGGATAGGTTAAGCGAATGGGCTAAGGTTTGGCAGATGGAATACAATGTCAGAAAATGTGAGGTCATCCACCTTGGAAAAAAAAAACAGTAAAAGGTAATATTATTTGAATGGGGAGAAATTACAACATGCTGCGGTGCAGAGGGACCTGGGGGTCCTTGTGCATGAATCCCAAAAAGTTAGTTTGCAGGTGCAGCAGGTAATCAGGAAGGCGAATGAAATGTTGGCCTTCATTGCAAGAGGGATGGAGTACAAAAGCAGGGAGGTCCTGCTGCAACTGTACAGGGTATTGGTGAGGCTGCACCTGGAGTACTGCGTGCAGTTTTGGTCACCTTAAGGAAGGATATACTAGCTTTGGAGGGGGTACAGAGATGATTCACTAGGCTGATTCCGGAGATGAGAGGGTTACCTTATGATGATAGATTGAGTAGACTGGGTCTTTACTCGTTGGAGTTCAGAAGGATGAGGGGTGATCTTATAGAAACATTTAAAATAATGAAAGGGATGGACAAGATAGAGGCAGAGAGGTTGTTTCCACTGGTAGGGGAGACTAGAACTAGGGGGCACAGCCTCAAAATACGGGGGAGACAATTTAAAACTGAGTTGAGAAGGAATTTCTTCTCCCAGAGGGTTGTGAATCTGTGGAATTCTCACCAAGGAAGCAGTTGAGGCTAGCTCATTGAATGTATTGAAGTCACAGATAGATAGATTTTTAACCAATAAGGGAATTAAGGGTTATGGGGTGCGGGCGGGTAAGTGGAGCTGAGTCCACGGCCAGATCAGCCATGATCTTTTTGAATGGTGGAGCAGGCTCGAGGGGCTAGATGGCCTACTCCTGTACCTAATTCTTATGTTCTTATGAGTGTAACAATTGGCGATGAGGTAACAAACAACCGCGCGAAAATACAAAGAACAGTCAGCATCCCGGAGAAGTTCTCAGAAGGGGGCGATTGGGAGGCCTTCGTGGAGAGACTCGACTAATATTTTGTGGCCAACGAGCTGGAAGAGGACGAGAACGCCACCAAACGAAGGGCGATCCTCCTAACTGTCTGTGGGGCAACAACCTATGGCTTCATGAAGAATCTCCTGGCCCCGGCAAAACCGACAGAGAAATCCTACGAAGAATTGTGTACGCTGGTCCGGGAGCATCTAAATCCTCAGGAAACGTTTTGATGGCGAGATATCGGTTCTACACGTGTCAATGATCGGATGGCCAGGAAGTGGCGAGCTATATCACCAAACTAAGACACTTCGCAGGATATTGTGAATTTGAGGGATTCCTAGAACAAATGCTCAGAGACTGTTTTGTGCTGGGCATCGGACATGAAACAATCCTTCGCAAACTGTTGACTGTAGAAACTCCGAATCTGAGTAAAGCCATAACCTTCCAGAAATTCTAGGGGACCGATTGTCTAGTGAGAAGGAGGAACTGAAGGAAATACATATTAGTCAAGAAATTGCGTTAGGGAAATTGATGGGATTGAAGGCCGATAAATCCCAGAGTACTTAAGGAAGTGCCCTAGAAATAGTGGATGCATTGGTGATCATTTTCCAACAGTCTATCGGCTCTGGATCAGTTCCTATGGACTGGAGGGTAGCTAATGAAACACCACTTTTTAAGAAATGAGGAAGAGAAAAAACGGGTAATTATAGACCGGTTAGCCTGACATCAGTGGTGGGAAAAATATTGGAATCAATTATTAAAGATGAAATAGCAGCGCATTTGGAAAGCAGTGACCGGATCGATCCAAGTCAGCATGGATTTATGAAAGGGAAATCATGCTTGACAAATCTTCAAGAATTTTTTGAGGATGTAACTGGTAGAGTGGACAAGGGAGAATCAGTGGATGTGGTGTATTTGGACTTTCAAAAGGCTTTTGATAAGGTCCCACACAAGAGATTGATGTGCAAAATTAAAGCACATGGTATTGGGTTTAATGTTCTGATGTGGATGGAGAACTGGTTGGCAGACAGGAAGTAGAGAGTCGGGATAAACGGGTCCTTTTCAGAATGGCAGGCAGTGACTAGTGGAGTGCCGCAGGGCTCAGTGCTGGGACCCCAGCTCTTTACAATATACATTAATAATTTGGATGAAGGAATTGAGTGTAATATCTCCAAGTTTGCGGATGACACTAAGCTGGGTGGCGGTGTGAGCTGTGAGGAGGACGCTAAGAGGCTGCAGGGTGACTTGGACAGGGTAGGTGAGTGGGCAAATGCATGGCAGATGCAGTATAATGTGGATAAATGTGAGGTTATCCACTTTGGTGGCAAAAACACGAAGGCAGAATATTATCTGAATGGCGATAGATTAGGAAAAGGGGAGGTGCAACGAGACCTGGGTGTCATGGTACATCAGTCATTGAATATTGGCATGCAAGTACAGCAGGTGGTGAAGGCGGCAAATGATATGTTGGCCTTCATAGCTAGGGGATTTGAGTATAAGAGCAGGGAGGTCTTACTGCAGTTACAGGGCCTTGGTGAGGCCTCACCTGGAATATTGTGTTCAGTTTTGGTCTCCTAATCTGATGAAGGACGTTCTTGCTATTGAGGGAGTGCAGCGAAGGTTCACCAGACTGATTCCCGGGATGGCAGGACTGACATATGAGGAGAGACTGAATCGACTGGGTCCGTATTCACTATGAGGGGATCTCGTAGAAACATATAAAATTCTGACAGGACTGGACAGGTTAGATGTAGGAATAATGTTCCCGATGTTGTGGAAGTCCAGAACCAGGGAACATAGTCTAAGGATAAGGGGTAAGCCATTTAGGACAGAGATGAGGGGAAACTTCTTCACTCAAAGAATTGTTAACCTATGGAATTCTCTAGCGCAGAGAGTTGTTGATGCCAGTTCATTGGATATATTCAAGAGGGAGTTCGATATGGCCCTTACGGCTAAAGGGATCAAGGGGTATGGAGAGAAAACAGGGAAGGGGTACTGAGGTGAATGATCAGCCATGATCTTATTGAATGGTAGTGCAGGCTTGAAGGGCCAAATGGCCTACTCCTGCACCTATTTTCTATGTTTCTATGATATCCCAGGCATTTATGTTCACCAGCGACAACACCAAGCAGATTTCGCAGAACAAAGAAGTTTCAGCCAGTACTGTGCATAACGTCAGTCTTGAGCAGAAATGTACACGGCAGAACGTACATGCCGGCTGCTATGGCCCGATCTCAATTGACCTAGAGTCCGCCATCATCTGTTAATGCGAGGCAGTTAACACCCTGTTGGCGCTGTGGAGGTGATCATCTGCCCCATCAATGCCGCTTTAAGCACTATGTGTGCAATGGTTGCAGAATAATGGGACACCTCCAACGAATGTGCAGGCGTGCTGCAAACCCTGCAAACCACCACGTTGCAGAGGAAGATCGATCCACTGTGGATCAGACTGAGTTGGAAACTCGTACGGAGGAGGCAGAAGTGTACAGGGTACACATGTTCACGACGAAATGCCCACCAATAATGTTGAAAGTTGAACTGAACGGCATTCGAGTATCTATGGAGCTGGACACGGGGGCAAGTCAGTCCATAATGCGAAAAAGGCCTTCAACAGGCTGTGGGGAAAGAAGGCACACAAGCCCAAGCTCAGCTCCATTCGCACTAAACTAAAGACTTACACCAAGGAACTAATCCCTGTAATTGGCAATGCAGAAGTCAAAGTCTCCTATGATGGAGCAGTTCACGAACTCTCGCTGTGGATTATGCCAGGGGATGGCCCCACGTTGTTTGGCAGAAGTTGGCTGGGGAAAATCCGCTGGAACTGGGACAACATCCGAGCGCTTTCGTCCGTCAACGACGTATCGTGTACCCAGGTCCTGAGCAAGTTCCCATCGCTATTCGAGCCAGGCATTGGAAGCTTCTCGGGAGCGAAAGTGCAGATCCATTTGATTCCCGGTACGCGACCCATCCACCACAAGGCTCGGGCGGTACCGTACATGATGCGTGAAAAAGTAGAAATTGAGCTGAACAGGCTGCAACGTGACGGCAACATCGCGCCGGTGGAATTCAACGACTGGGCCAGTCTTATTGTCCCAGTACTCAAGGAGGACGGTACGGTTAGAATTTGCGGGGACTATAAAGTAACGATTAACCGTTTTTCGCTGCAGGACCAGTACCCGCTACCCAAGGCAGATGACCTATTTGCGGCCCTGGCTGGAGGGAAGACATTCACTAAGCTGGACCTGACCTCTGCTTACATGACGCAGGAGCTGGAGGAGTCTTTGAAAGGCCTCACCTGCATCAACACGCACAAAAGTCTGTTTATCTACAACCAGTGCCCGTTCGGGATTCGGTCGGCCGCAGCGATCTTCCAGCGGAACACGGAGAGCCTGCTAAAGTCGGTTCCTTGCACAGTGGTCTTCCAGGACGACATATTGGTTACAGGTCGGGACACCATGAAGCACTTGAAGAATCTGGGGGAGGTTCTTAGTCGGTTGGATCGCGTGGGGCTCAGGTTGAAACGCTCGAAGAAGTGTGTTATCCTGGCACAGTACGCCAAATTCTTAGGAAGGAGAATCACAGCAGATGGCATCAGACCCACCGACGCCAAGACGGAGGCCATCAAGAATACGCCGCGACCACAGAACGTGATGGAGCTGCGGTTGTTCCTGGGACTCCTTAACTATTTCGGTAATTTCCTACCTGGGTTAAGCACCCTGCTAGAACCCCTACATGCACTACTGCGCAAGGGAGACAACTGGGTATGGGGGAATTCACAAGAGGCTGCCTTTATGAAAGCCAGAAATTTATTGTGTTCTAACAAACTGCTTGTCCTGTATAATTCATGTAAACAATTAGTGTTAGCTTGCGATGCGTCGTCATACGGGGTCGGGTGTGTGTTACAACAGGCTAATGATTCAGGGATTTTGCAACCGGTTGCGTATACATCCAGGAGTTTGTCCAAGGCCGAAAGTGCCTACAGCATGGTTGAAAACGAGGCTCTGGTGTGTGTTTACGGGGTAAAAAAAATGCACCAGTACTTATTTGGCCTCAAGTTTGAGCTTGAAACTGACGACAAGCCGCTCATATCGCTGTTCTCTGAGAGCAAAGGGATTAATACCAACGCCTCTGCCCGCATCCAAAGATGGGCGCTCACGCTGTCGGCATACAACTATGTAATCTGCCACAGACCGGGCACAGAGAACTGCGCAGATGCTCTCAGTCGGCTGCCATTGCCCACCACTGTGGTGGAAATGGCATAGCCAGCAGACTTGCTCATGGTCTTGGAGGCTTTTGAGAACGAGAAGTCCCCTGTTACGGCCCGCCAGATCAGGACCTGGACTAGCCAGGATCCTTACTGTCCTTGGTTAAAAAAAAACTGTGTTCTCCATGGGAGCTGGTCCAGTGTCCCAGTGGAGATGCAGGAAGCGATTAAGCCATTCCACAGACGCAAAGACGAGTTGTCCCTGCAGGCGGACTGTCTTTTGTGGGGCAATCGCATGGTCTTGCCCAAGAAAGGCAGAGACACATTTATTTGTGAACTGCACAGCACCCAGGCATCGTAATGATGAAAGCCATAGCCAGATCTCACGTGTGGTGGCCTGGCATCGCCTCAGATTTAGAGTCATGCGTGCGCCAGTGCAAAACTTGCTCTCAGTTTAGCAACGCACCCAGAGAGGCACCGCTAAGTTTGTGGTCATGGCCATCCAAACCATGGTCGAGGATCCATGTAGACTATGCGGGCCCATTCCTAGGCAAAATACTTTTGGTTGTCGTGGACGCTTACTCAAAATGGATTGAATGTACAATAATGTCTGTAAGCACATCCACGGCCGCCATTGAAAGCCTACGAGCCATGTTTGCCACACACGGCTTGCCTGATGTCCTAGTCAGCAACAATGGGCCATGCTTCACCAATGCTGAATTCAAGGAATTTATGGCCCGTAACGGGATCAAACATGTCACATCTGCCCCGTTCAAGCCCGCATCCAATGGCCAGACCATCAAACATTGCTTGAGACGTGTGTCGGAAGGCTCCCTGCAGACCCGGTTGTCCCGAGTGCTGCTCAGCTGCCGCACCAGACCCAACTCACTCACCAGGATTCCCCCAGCTGAGCTGATCATGAAAAGGGTGCTTAAAACAAGGCTCTCTCTTGTCCACCCTTATCTCCAGAGGGCAAGCGGCATCAACAAAGTATGTACAATGACCGCGCAAATTTGTCATGTGATATTGAGATCAATGATCCTGTGTTTGTGCTCAATTATGGACATGGTCCCAAATGGCTCGCTAGCACAGTCACAGCCAAAGAGGGGAGTAGGGTGTTTCAGGTCAAACTGACCAATGGACAAAAGCACAGAAAACATTTGGACCAAATCAAATTGCGGTTCACCAACAGTTAAAAATAACCCGAAGAGGACACCACCAACTTTGACCTTCCAACACACACACACAAGTGGCAACTGACATCATAGTTGACCACGAAATCGAACTCATCATCCCCAGCAGCCCGGAAAGGCTGGCTGCCCAACAGCCCAGTGAAGAACTGACCAACCCACCCACACCAGCATTTGTACCGAGATGATCGACAAGAGAGCACAAAGCCCCAGATCGTCTCACCTTATAAATAAGTGTACTGTTGACTTCACGGGGGAGTGATGTTATGTATTTAACCCCTTGTAACTTGCATTACACCTGACCACCAGAGGGCCCCCCTGTTGGAGTCCCAAGGGATCCCAGCATCCCTTGGGAACACAGTATATAAGCAGGCCACCCACGAGGTACCTGCACTCTGGAACCTGAATAAAGGAGTTAAGGTCACATTTGCTCATTACACACAGTACTCAGTCGCACCTTTTATTATGAGTGTAACAGAATTGAAGAACAAAAAAGGGGCAATCACACTGCTGGTAGTGTACTATAGACCCCCAAACAGTCAGAAGGCGATAGAAGAAAAAATATGAAGGCAAATTTATGAGAAATGCAAAGATTATAAGGCAGTAATAGTAGGCGGTTTCAACTACCCTAATATTAACTGGGATAGAATTTGTGTGAAAGGTATAGAGGGTGCTGAATTCCTCAAATGCATTCAGGAGAACCTTTTTAGCCAGTATGTAACAAGCCCAACATGAGAAGGGGCGATTCTGAACTTAGTTTTAGGGAATAAAGCTGGACAGGTGGAAGGGGTATCAGTGGGAGAGCAGGCCCGGATGAAATGTATCCAGGCTGTTAAGAGAAGCAAAAGAAGAAAAAGCAGAGGCTCTGCACATCATTTTCCAATTCCTTCTGGCTACAGGTGTGGTACTGGAGGACTGCTAACATTGTACCTTTGTTTAAAAAGGGAGAAAGGGTAGACCTATAGGTCAGTCAGCCTAACCTCGGTGGTTGGAAAATTATTGGAGAAAATTCTGAGGGACAGGATAAATCTTCATTTAGAAAGACACAGATTAATCAAGGACAGTCAGCATGGATTTGTTAAGTGAAGGTCGTGTCTGACTAACTTGATTGAATTTTTTGAGAAGGCAACAAGGAGGGTCACTGAGGATAGTGCGTTTGATGTAGTCTATATGGATTTTAGCAAGGCTTTTGATAAGGTCCACATGGCAGACTGGTCACGAAAGTAAAAGCCCATGGAATCCAAGGCAAAGTGGCAAGTTGGATCCAAAATTGGCTCAGAGGCAGGAAGCAAAGGGTAATGTTGATGGGTGTTTTTGTGACTGGAAGGGTGTTTCCAGTGGGATTCTGCAGGGCTTGGTACTAGGTCCATTGCTTTTTGTGGTACATATCAATGATTTTGACTTGAATGTAGAGGGTATGATTAAGAAGTTTGCAGATGATACTAAAATCGGCTGTGTGGTTGATAATGAAGAAGAAAGTTGTAGACCGCAGGGAGATATCAATGAACTGGTCAGATGGGCAGAACAGTGGCAAATGGAATTCACTCCAGAGAAGTGTGAGGTAATGCATTAGGGGAGGGCTAACAAGGCAAGGGAATACACATTAAATGGTAGGACACTGAGACGTGTAGAGGAACAAAGAGACCTTGGAGTGCATGTTCACAGATCCTTGAAGGTAGCAGGCCAGGTAGACAAGGTGGTTAAGAAGGCATACGGAATACTTGCCTTTATTAGCTGAAGTATAGAATACAAGAGCTTGTAAAACTCTAGTTAGGTCACAGCTAGAGTACTACATGCAGTTCTGGTCACTATATCACAGGAAGGATGTGATTGTACTAGAAAGGGTACAGAGGAGATTTACGAGGATGTTGCCTGGACTGGAGTGTTTTAACTATGAGGACAGATTGGATAGGCTGGGGTTGTTTTCTTTGGAACAGAGGAGGCTGAGGGGAGACCTAATTGAGGTGTATAAAATTGGGGCCTAGATAGAGTGTATAGGAAGGACCTATTTCCCTTAGAAGAGGAGTCAACAACCAGGGGGCATAGATTTAAAGTAATTGTCGGAGGTCTAGAGGGGATTTGAGGAGAAATGTTTTCACCAGAGGGTGATGGGGGTCTGGAACTCACTGCCTGAAAGGGTGGTAGAGGCAGAAACCCTCACCATGTTTAAAAAGTACTTGGATGTGCACTTGAATGCTGTAACCTACAAGGCTACAGACCAAGAGCTGGAAAGTGGGATTAGGCTGGATAACTTGCTGTCGGCCGGCATGGACATGATGGGCCAAAATGGCTTCCTTCCATGCTGTAAATTTCTATGATTCTACCTCCTAACCAATTCCATAGTCAAGCCAAAAGGTTGCCTCCAATTCCATATATTCCCATTTTTGTTAACAGTCTCTTATGTGGAACCTTATCGAATGCCTTCTGAAAGTCCATATAAATAACATCCATTGACACTCCCTTGTCTACCCTGTTAGTTACCTGCTCAAAAATATTCAACTAAGTTCGTTAAACATGATTTTCCCTTTACAAATCCATACTGGCTCTTTCTGATCAGCTCATACCTTTTGAGAGTCAAACAAGTTTCAATTGCTTAATCAGCTTCTAGCTGACAACTCTTCTAAGTACAACAATTTGCCAATTCAACCATGTGCCCCCTTGTTAAAGGAGCACTACCACTAGAACCTGCAAAATAACCAAAAACATTCAAAGAAAACCTATCAAATCAAATCAAAATTTGGTTTCCGGGGGTGATGGTGTACTCCAGTCTCTCCGGAGCCCATCAGTCGCGGAAGACCTCAAGAGTACTGGTGGACACCGTGTGTTGCATCTCCAGGGGCACCCGGGCACGAACGTAGCTGCGGAAGAGAGGCCTGGAGTTGGGCTAAATGACTCCCTCGACCGCCCACTGCCTGGTCCTATTAATGGCTAGCTTGGCCAGGCGCAGGAGCAGTTCTGATCAGCTCATAATGCTCAGTCACTCTGTCCCTCATAACAGATTCTAAGCTCATGTGCAGGTGATGTTACAAACCCATGTTTGACAGTGCCACTAGTAAATACAACTGGCCCTACTAGTTGCTGTGATCTCATGTGACTACCGAACGCCGGTGCTCAGACTCGCCCTGAGCCTCTGGTCAATCAAATATGTTGCCAGGCCGTTCCACAACTTGGCTGCCGCTTGTCAATCACAACTAGAGACTAAATTAAAAAGCAGAACCACAAAGGTAATAATCTCTGGATTATACCTGAGCCATGAGCAAATTGGCATAGAATCAATAAGATCACAGAGTTGAATGCGTGGCTCAAAGATTGGTGTGAGAGAAATGGGTTTCAATTCATGGGGTACTGGCACAAGTACTGGGAAAGAGGGAGCTGTTCCGCTGGGACGGGCTTCATTTGTACTGTGCTGGAACCAGTGTCTTGGCGAATCGAATAACTAGGGCTCTAGATAGGACATTAAACTAAATAGTGGGGGGGAGGGTTCAAGTGGGGGGACATTTAGAAAGTTAAAGAGAAAGGACAAGGCAATGGAACAGGGTAGCGATAGAGTAATGATAACCAGAGTGTGACAGGAAGGGACAGAGCGTACAAATATGAGTGCACCAGCAAATAGAGTCAGAGTAGGGAAAAATGGTAAAAAGACAAAATTAAAGTCTCTTTATCTGAATGCACACAGCAGTCGTTACAAGATAGATGATTTGATGGCACAAATAGAAATAAATGGGTATGATCTGATAGCCATTGCAAAGACGTGATAGCAAGGTGACCAATGCTGGGAACTGAATATTCAGGGGTCCGTGACATTTCGGAAGAATAGGCAGAAAGGAAAAGGAGGTCGGATAGCTCTGTTAACAAAGGATGAGATTAGTGCAGTTGTGAGAAATGATCTTGGCTCGGAAGATCAAGATGTAGAATCAGTTTGGGTGGAGGAAAGAAATAGCAAGGGAAAGAAGTCACTGGTGGGAGTAGTCTATAGGCCCTCAAACAGTAGCTACACTGTAGGACATAATATAAATCAAGAAATAATGGGGGCTTGTAAGAGAGATACTGCAATGATCGTGAGTGACTTTAATCTTCATATAGATTGGACAAATCAAATTGGAAAAGGTATCCTTGAGGACGAGTTCATAGAGAGTATTCAGGATGGTTTCTTAGACCAATTTGTTGTGGAACCAACCAGGGATTTTAGATCTGGTATTGTGTAATGAGACAGGATTAATTAATGATCTCATAGTAAAGGAACATCTAGGGAAGTGTGATCATAATATGATAGAATTTCACATTAAGTTTGAGGGTTGAGAAACTTGGGTCTGAAACTGGTGTCTTAAACCTAAATAAAGGCAATTACAAAGGTATGAAGACAGAGTTGGCTAAAGTGGACAGGGAAAATAGATTAAAAGGTAAGATGGCCATCATCATATGCGGTCCCTCGAACGAGGATGTCTTGCTTCCACATGAGTTCACAGATATTTCAATGAAGGACCCCATGTTCCAGTCCTGAACTCCAATTGAAGGGGTGGAAGATGCCTGTGCGTGAGTTTTTTTAACATGTGGTGACTGTTGCACATCAGTCACCACACGGGCTTGACAGAGCTAGGCCTTTATCCAGTGGCAAGGGTTAACCAGGATGCGATAGGTGTGCGCACAGACCTAGTGCGCACACATATCGCAGTGTGGGCTGGCCCGTGTTGCCCCTGGGCCCCCGACTCTTCTGGGCCCCGTACCCGCATCTGCTGCACCTCCGCCACGATCTCTCGCCACTCCTCCACCACAAACATTCGCCGCACCTCCGCCACGATCTCTCGCCACTCCTCCGTCACATACATTTGCTGCACCTCTGCCACAATCTCTCACCAATCCTCTGCCACAAAACACTCACCGCACCTTCGCCACGATATCCCACTGCACCTCCGTATCAAACATTCGCCGAACCTCCGCCACGATCACCCACCGAATCTCAACCACGATCCCTCATCGCTCCTCCACCTCAATCACTTGCCGCACCTCCGCCACGACCTTCCTGCACCTCTGCTGTACCTGGGCCCACGCCGATACTCCTGCCCATGCTCCAAACTGCGACCTGGGTCCTGATGACGTCACCCAGTCGCCCACCTCGAAGCCATCGCTCACTTGGAGCAGTTCATGCTGGAAGTTGTAGTGGCATGCTCCAGCTCTAAAGCCCCAACCCCGGAGGTGTTCTCACGCAGGTTGGGGTGGCTCACGATGATATAGGGCCCGCCGCTCCAGCTCTCTTTATAGCCCGACCCACGGAGGTGTTCTCACGCAGGTCAGGGTGGCCCACGATGGTGTAGAGCCTGCCACTCTAGCTCTCTTTATAGTCCCGACCCGCAGAGGTACTCACGCAGGTTGGGGTGGCCCATGATGGTAGAGGGCCCGCCGCTCCAGCTCTCTTTATAGCCCCAACCCGCAGAGGCGTTCTCACGCAGGTCGGGGTGGCCCACGATAGGAATAGGGAAGGGCAGATATTAGGAAAAATCAATGCATGGCTAAAGAGGGATTCCATTTTGTTGGGTTGGAATAATTCTGGGACAAAAGGATGGGCTTCATCTAAACAGGCAGGGTTCTAATGTACTAGCAAAATGGTTAAATAGGGAAGTGATGAGGCATTTAAACTAGGAATGGAGGGCTGGGTAAATAAAATCAACCAGGTTCAGCTAAGCGAAAGGAGAAATAAATGATAATATTCATTCAGAAAACAAATTTGGCAAGAGGAATATGAAATAGAGGATGAAAATCAAATGGATTGGTTATAAATGGGGAAAAGACTAAAGTAAAGCTAGGGGTTAGCATTAACAAATCTGGCTGCAAATTGGACAATAATAGAAAACAAACATATCAGGATACAATATATTTAGGAGGCAAGGAAAAAAAAATGGAGGTGGAGTGGCAATATTGGTAAAAGATGCTATAGTGAGTGTTGATGTAGATAACATAAGTCCATAAGAAATAGGAGCAGGAGTAGGCCATTTGGCCCCTCGAGCCTGCTCCACCATTCAATAAGATCATGGCCGATCTGATCTTGGACTCAGCTCCATTTCCCTTCCCGCTCCCCATAACCCTTTACTCCCTTATCGCTCAAAAATCTGTCCATTTCCGCCTTAAATACATTCAATGACCCAGCCTCTGCAGCTCACTGGGGCAGAGAATTGCATAGATTTACAACCCTCAGAGAAGAAATTTGACTGGGAGGAGATTGACAAGATTAGCTCCCAGCAGGCGTGCTGGGCAGGAAGGTCAGCAAGAGAGTAGGATGGGACAGTTGGGGTTGCTGCTCATAAAGAGGCAGCAATGAGTGCCTCAATGGGCCCTTCGTAAAATGCCAAGCAAGACACAGAGGGAAGCTGTAGGTTTTTCTAAGGAAGTCAAGCCTGAGGCAGCGGCAGGTGAGTAGGAAGGTCGAAGAGTAATGAAGGATTGGGGAGGGTAGAGTATCCGACAGAGGAGAGAGCGGTCAGGGAGAGATAGAGAAAAGGAAAGAAAAAAGTGGAAAAGGAAGTGAACAGCATGGGTCCGGAGCAGTAGCCAAAGTGCGCACACGAATGGACACAGAGAAAAGCTCAGGTTGCATAGGCCTGGTTATATAATAATTAATGGGATACATATTTCCTGGTAGCAGGAAATAATTTGGAGACAAAAATAGAGAGACCAGGGTCAAAGTTAGAGGTCTCATGGAGGGACAAAGTCGATGTAATCAGGATGGAGTCGGCGCGGAGCATCGCCGAACCGCTGTCCAAGTTCAGGGACAGGTGTGGCAGGCGAGTGAATTCCAGAAGCTGTTTGAAGGGTAGAGAGTTGGAGAAAGAAGGTTATAGATAAGCAGTGGCAAACATTTAAGGAGATATTTCATAATTCTCAAAGATATATTCCATTGAGAAAGAAAGACTCTACTAGAAGGATGAACCATCCGTGGCTAACTAAGGAAGTTAAGGATGGTATCAAATTGAAAGAAAAGGCATACAATGTTATGAAGATTAGTGGTAGGCCAGAAGATTAGGAACATCTTAGAAAACAGCAAAGGATGACTAAAAAAAAATAAGGAGGTTGAAAATAGATTATGAGAGTAAACTAGCAAAAAATATAAAAACAGACAGTCAGAGCTTTTACAGGTATATAAAAAGGAAGAGAGTAGCTAAAGTAAATGTTGGTTCCTTAGAGGATGAGACTGGAAAATTAATAATGGGAAACAAGGAAATGGCAGAGACTTTGAACAAATATTTTGTATCTGTCTTCACGGTAGAAGACACGAAAAGCATTCCAATAATAGTAGAAAATCCAGGGACAAAAGGGAGTGAGGAAATTAAAACAATCATTATCACTAGAGAAAATGTACTAGGCAAACTAATGGGACTAAAGGCTGACAAGTCCCCTGGACCTGATGGCCTGCATCCTTAAAGGAGTGGCTGCAGAGATAATGGATGCATTGGTTGTAATCTCCCAAAATTCCCTGGATTCTGGAAAGGTCTAGATTGGAAAACCGCAAATGAAAGGAGGAAGACAGAAAGCAGGAAACTATAGACCAGTTAGCCTAACATCTGTCATTGGGAAAATGCTGGAATCCATTATTAAGGACATTTAGAAAATCATAATACGATCAAGCAGGGTGAACATGGTTTTATGAAAGGGAAATCGTGCTTGACAAATTTATTAGAGTTCTTTGAGGATGTAATGAGCAGAATAGATAAAGGGGAACCTGTAGATGCAGTGTATTTGGTTTTCCAAAAGGTATTCAATAAGGTGCCACATAAAAGGTTACTGCACAAGATGGTGTTGGGGGTAATATATTAGCATGGATAGAGGATTGGCAAACTAACAGAAAACAGAGAGTCGAAATAAATGGGTCATTTTCAGGTTGGCAAACAGTAACAGTGGGGTGCCACAGGGATCAGTGCTGGGGCATCAACTATTTACAATCTTTATTAATGACTTGGATGAAGGGACCGAGTGTATTGTAGCCAAATTTTCTGATGATACAAAGATAGGTGGGAAAGCAAGTTGTGAGGAGGACACAAAGGGGCCGAAATTGCCCTCCACCCCATTTGGGATAATTCAAATTAAATGGTGAATTATGGCCTGAATCGACGGGATGGGGAATGAAGTGATTTTGGGCACTTTTGACTGGAAAAATGAACGGGGTGGAGTTGGGGGTGGCAATGGCCTCTGCAGAGTGGTGTCGGGGTGGGGTCACTGACGGAAGACCCCATTTCACCTGACTCACATTCACTCATAAAAAGGCAGCTACCCCCTGTCTTTCTTAAAGGGCAGGTATTTCAGTTAGGTACTGCTCACTCTGATCAGTACGATTGCTGTGTTTGTTGTGTCTAACATGGTAAAATGGCAAGTCCGAGAGGTAGCAGGAGGGCAAGCAGATTCACAGATGTCCAAATTGAGACGCTGTTGCAAGCTGTGGAGGGAAGCAGGCACTGCCTATTTCCAGAGTCTGACAGGCCCTCTTGGCAGGTCTTCTGAAATGCTTGGGCAGAGATGGCTGCAGAGATGTCAGCCACCTCAATACTGGACCGAACAGCCATTTAGTGCCGGAAGAGGTTCAACGACATAACTCAATTTTTGAAAGTGAGTACATGCTCCCCCTACTATTGAGCTTCGGCCTCTGAGCCTCTCCTTCTCAAACCCTTATTTACCTGCTCCTGTTTCCAGTTAGTAATGCTGCTTTTCAATAGTGAGTCATCCATATGTCATGTGTGCATACTCACAGTTGGGGGCCCCTTTCATGTGTTCCTTACACTTGCATCTAATGAAGCTGCACATCCATTATTTCCAGATGCGTAACTGGACTGCTACTCGCCAATCCTTCTTTGCTTTGTAGATCAAGGTGGCACATAACCGCAGGGAGCAGCAGAGGGCTGGAGGTGGAGAGGCCGACCTGCAGCAGTTGACCGATGTTGAGGAAAGGGTACTGTGGTTAATGGGGACACAGATTGCCTGCCCAGTGGCCACAGGTACCATGGATACCGATGGGGCCAGCATTGGCCTGTCAAGGCCAGCATTGGTATGGCAATGGCAAACATTTTAAAGATCACATGGATGAACTTCAACAATTGTACATCCCTGTCTGGAGTAAAATAAAACGGGGCAGGTGGCTCAACTGTGGCTAACAAGGGAAATTAGGGATAGCGTTAAATCCAAGGAAGAGGCATATAAATTGGCTAGAAAAAGCAACAAACCTGAGGACTGGGAAAAATTTTAAAATTCAGCAGAGGAGGACAAAGAGTTTAATTAGGAGAGGGAAGTAGAGTATGAGAGGAAGCTTGCTGGGAACATAAAAACTGACTCCAAAAGCTTCTATACATATGTGAAGAGAAAAAGATTAGTGAAGACAAACGTAGGTCAGAATCAGGTGAATTTATAATGGGGAACAAAGAAATGGCAGACATATTGAACAAATACTTTGGTTCTGTCTTCACGAAGGAAGACACATGGGGAACGAGGGTCTAGTGAGAAGGAGGACCTGAAGGAAATCCTTATTAGTCAGGAAAATGTGTTCGGGAAATTGATGGGATTGAAGGCCGATAAATCCCCAGGACCTGATAGTCTGCACTCCAGAGTAATTAAGGAAGTGGCCTTGGAAATAGTGAATGCATTGGTGATCATTTTCCAACAGTCTATCGACTCTGGATCAGTTCCTATGGACTGGAGGGTAGCTAATGTAACACCACTTTTTAAAAAAGGAGGGAGAGAGAAAACAGGGAATTATAGACCGGTCAGCCCGACCTCAGTAGTGGGTAAAATGATGGAATCAATTATTAAGGATGTCATAGCAGCGCATTTGGAAAGAGGTGACATGATAGGTCCAAGTCAGCATGGATTTGTGAAAGGGAAATCATGCTTGACAAATCTTCTGGAATTTTTTGAGGATGTTTCCCGTAGAGTGGACAAGGGAGAACCAGTTGATGTGGTATATTTGGACTTTCAGAAGGCTTTCGACAAGGTCCCACACAAGAGATTAATGTGCAAAGTTAAAGCACATGGGATTGGGGGTAGTGTGCTGACATGGATTGAGAACTGGTTGTCAGACAGGAAGCAAAGAGTAGGAGTAAATGGGTACTTTTCAGAATGGCAGGCAGTGACTAGTGGGGTACCACAAGGTTCTGTGCTGGGGCCCCAGCTGTTTACATTGTACATTAATGATTTAGACGAGGGGATTAAATGTAGTAGCTCCAAATTTGCAGAGGACACTAAGTTGGGTGGCAGTGTGAGCTGCGAGGAGGATGCTATGAGGCTGCAGAGTGACTTGGATACGTTAGGTGAGTGGGCAAATGCATGGCAGATGAAGTATAAAGTGGATAAATGTGAGGTTATCCACTTTGGTGGTAAAAACAGAGAGACAGACTATGATCTGAATGGTGACAGATTAGGAAAAGGGAAGGTGCAACGAGACCTGGGTGTCATGGTACATCAGTCATTGAAGGTTGGCATGCAGGTACAGCAGGCGGTTAAGAAAGCAAATGGCATGTTGGCCTTCATAGCGAGGGGATTTGAGTACAGGGGCAGGGAGGTATTGCTACAGTTGTACAGGGCCTTGGTGAGGCCACATCTGGAGTATTGTGTTCAGTTTTGCTCTCCTAACTTGAGGAAGGACATTCTTGCTATTGAGGAAGTGCAGTGAAGGTTCACCAGACTGATTCCCGGGATGGCGGGACTGACATATCAAGAAAGACTGGATCAACTGGGCTTGTATTCACTGGAGTTCAGAAGAATGAGAGGGGATCTCATAGAAACGTTTAAAATTCTGACGGGTTTAGACAGGTTAGATGCAGGAAGAATGTTCCCAATGTTGGAGAAGTCCAGAACCAGGGGTCACTGTCAAAGGATAAGGGGTAAGCCATTTAGGACCGAGATGAGGAGAAACTTCTTCACCCAGAGAGTGGTGAACCTGTGGAATTCTCTACCACAGAAAGTTGTTGAGGCCAATTCACTAAATATATTCAAAAAGGAGTTAGATGTAGTCCTTACTACTAGGAGGATCAATAGGTATGGCGAGAAAGCAGGAATGGGGTACTGAAGTTGCATGTTCAGACATGAACTCATTGAATGGCGATGTAGGCTCGAAGGGCCGAATGGCCTACTCCTGCACCTATTTTCTATGTTTCTATGATATGGTGTATCTGGACTTTCAAAAGGCTTTTGACAAGGTCTCACACAAGAGATTGGTGTGCAAAATTAAAGCACATGGTATTAGGGGTAATGTATTGACGTGAATAGAGAACTGGTTAGCAGACAGGAAGCAGAGAGGAGGGATAAACGGGTCCTTCTCAGAATGGCAGGCAGTGACTAGTGGGGTGCCGCAGGGCTCAGTGCTGGCACCCCAGCTATTTACAATATACATCAATGATTTAGATGAAGGAATTGAGTGTTATATCTCCAAGTTTGCGGATGACACTAAACTGGGTGTTGGTGTGAGCTGTGAGGAGGACGCTAAGAGGCTGCAGGGTGACTTGGACAGGTTAGGTGAGTGGGCAAATGCATGGCAGGTGCAGTATAATGTGGATAAATGTGAGGTAATCCACTTTGGTGGCAAAAACATGAAGGCAGAATATTATCTGAACGGCAGCAGATTAGGAAAAGGGGGAGGTGCAACGAGACCCGGGTGTCATGGTACATCAGTCATTGAAAGTTGGCATGCTGGTACAGCAGGCGGTGAAGAAGGCAAATGACATGTTGGCCTTCATAGCTAGGGGATTTGAGTATAGGAGCAGGGAGGTTTTAGTGCAGTTGTACAGGGCCTTGGTGAGGCCTCACCTGGAATATTGTGTTCAGTTTTGGTCTCCTAATCTGAGAAAGGACGTTCTTGCTATTGAGGGAGTGCAGCGAAGGTTCACCAGACTGATTCCCGGGATGGCAGAACTGACATATGAGGAGAGACTGGATCGACCGGGCCTGTATTCACTGGAGTTTAGAAGAATGAGAGGGGATCTCATAGAAACATATAACATTCTGACGGGACTAGACAGGTTAGATGCAGGAAGAATGTTCCCGATGTTGGGGAAGTCCAGAACCAGGGGTCACAGTCTAACGATAAGGGGTAAGCCATTTAGGACTGAGATGAGGAGAAACTTCTTCACTCAGAGAGTTGTTAACCTGTGAAATTCTCTACCACAGAGTGTTGATGCCAGTTCGTTAGATATATTCAAGAGGAGTTAGATATGGTGCTGACTGCTAAAGGGATCAAGGGGTATGGAGAGAAAGCAGGAAAGCGGTACTGAGGTGAATGATCAGTCATGATCTTATTGAATGATGGTGCAGGCTCAAAGGGCCGAATGGCCTACTCCACCTATTTTCTATGTTTCCATTCATGCCATCTGTCCGTAACTGCACAAACGCCTAATAGTAATATGTGCACCTTGATTGCTGCATGGTCCACCCCCCCCCTCACCCTCATACCACTTTTATCCCATTTATGCTTGCAGATGATGCCCTAGAGGCAGACCAGCCTGAGCCCCCTGAACCAAGTGACACAGTGACGAAATGTGGGAGAAGGTGGATGCCAAGGGAGAGACAGCTCCAAGCACCGCGCCACTGCTTTTTACGCTCCCATGCACCAGCTCAGATACTGGGAGTACACATACGTTGAAATTTAGCTTAGGAGAAGGTGGCAGGCCACAGCATGGTCAAGGGAAAAGGGAAACTCGGGAGCAAACTATCCGGCGGGCGAGTTTGCACGGGAGTTCTGCTGGACTGGACTCAAATGAGTAGAGGCGTTTAAAGAAAGGGTGCTGGCCATGCCAGAGATATTAGGGGCAATGGCAAGGGTGCCCGAGAGCCTGTCGTGAGTTGTCAGGAGCATGGTGGAGTCCACTTCCCACATTGCAGACAGCTCTGTGCACACCATGAAGCCCATCATTGCAAGTGTACAGACGATGTTTGACTCCCAGAGTGACCGTGCGCATCCAGATCTCATGACGCGTGTCATGGGCGATGTGGCAGCTGCCATTACAGCACAGGCGGAAGTGACCCAACGTCTTAGTGCTGTAATGGAGAGGATGTCTGCTGGCGTGGAAGCTCAGAATGCTCTCACGCTGTCTCTGGAAAAGGCTACACCACGTCTTACTGCTGTCATGCAGTCAGTGTCTGGTGGCATCGAGTCTCACCTCGATGCCACATGAGCTCTGACTGCTGCCATCGTCGCTGGGTCCACCACAGTCCACTGGCGATCCGACAGTATTGCAGTAGCCCACCCAACTGTGCTCCAGCAGATTGGTGGCAATGCTGAGGTGCTGTCCCGGGGGAGTGCCGCCGGGTCATTGGAGCCAGAATGTGCTGTGCTCTCTCACGATCCTGATCACAGCCCTGCCACTCCATCATTGCAACCAGCCATGGCTTGCACCCAGCCAATCCAGAGTGCTGATGCCGAGGCTAAGGCGGGCCAGTCTGCAGGCGGCCCTTCCAGGGCCAGAGCTGGTTGAGGCCGACCTAGAAGGACATCTGTAGTGTCTGAAGTTGAAACAGAGCAGCCTTCCCACAGCCATGCAGCAGCCACAGGGGAGACACTGCAGCATAGCTGTAGAGTAGGTCGACATAAGAGGGATTATAAGGAAATGCACATGGGTAATTGAGAATGTTGATGTTGTTGCTGTATGTTATTGTTGTATAAATCTTTATTTAAAACTTCAATATCTGTTGCTGTCTCTCATTTCAGTGTGGGGAATGATTTGTGCAAGGGCTCATTGACGAGGCCATGGGGATGCACAGATGAAGCTGGAAGTGGCAGCCAACTTAGTGGAGACAAGCAGCAATAAGACGGTCTCAGACATCCCTTGCAGGATTAGGATGGCGAGGCTGTCTCCTGCATGGTTGCGGAGCCTCCTCCTGCTCCTCGTCCGCCTGCGCATCCTCCTGCTCCTCCTCAGGTGCTACTGGGACGTCGTCGGCCAATGACTGTGCCCTCCTGATTGCCAGGTTGTGAAGCATTGTAAGTGGTTTTGCCCTTGGTGGTTTCAAATCACCCCCCTTATAACAGTTCTAGACACCGGAATTATAGTGGTGAACAGAAATACACAGTTATAGCCAGATCTTTCAGTCTCAACCATCACAGTGCTTTTATTCAAGTTAAAGCACACACCTGCACCCAGTAAAATACACCCTGATGGTGTAAAACAAACAAACATAATAAAACACACAAACCTGGCTCATCTGAACAGGCCCCTAATGCGAAGTACCCACATCTAAAGCACCAAAATTGCACCACCGAATCTGTCCAAAAGAATTATGCGTATGCTTATGATCCGTGCAAAACCTCCCCACTAAACCTCTATGGCTTGGTTGGGACACACGACACCCCTTCACACTATGCAGTGGTCTTAAAGATGCATGGGCTGGGATAAATGCTCAACAATCACCCCTCTGGCTTACTCGCTGCTTCTCCTGATGAGGCGTATCTTCTGGTTCTGTACCAATCTGTGATATTCAAGTCTAGTCTCAAGGTCAGCTTCCCAATCGAAATAACGAGGCTCTCTTTGCTCGTAGATGGTGTTTCTTCTCTCCATCCCAGATGGGGTGCTCAGTCCTTGTGCGTTGAACAAAGCGAGTAAGCGTCGAAGAGGAGAGAGAGAGAGAGATGGCAGCTGAAACCTGCCACTCTTATACCTGCAAAATACTTCTTCTCTCGTCAAAAGTTCAACTGTCCTTCGCCTGAGGCAGTACAACTAAAAGAGCAAAATCATGTCTTCGGCCTGTTCCTTTGTTACTGGGCTGTTTGCTTGATAAGGCTCCAACCAGTCTGGGTAGTCAAAAAGCTTTCTTTTGTGTCTTGAGCACCGACCAATCTCCTTGACTTCTCACTGATTACATGACAAAGGGCCCGTCCATCAACCATCTTCCTGTCATTTCAGCCGTTGATTCCTGCCCACCTGATGTGTATTCCTGTGGGACATGTTTTGACCTGTCCCACATCAAGCTGTCTGCTTCTCTGCACTAACAGCAAATTAAAGCAATGTCCAAAACTTTAAGTCCAAAAGTTTATGCTTTGGCTGTCGATGTTTTTGTGGAATGCTTACAGTCCCCCCTATGATATTTCAAGAATCCTTCTGGAACATCAAACGTTCGCTGGTGAAAACACATCGGGGCCTCCAACCAACCCTATATACGTTACTGTTAAACACCCCGAATACATCCCTTAAAATACAACACATCCACATTTGTACAACTGTTTTTCTCTGTAAATATTTCAGGTTCAACCCCGAACCAAGGCCTCACACCAACTTTGGAGCGTCCTGCTCCACCTTTTGCAAGATAGCCGCAACAAATACATTACAATGAAAAACTGTATAATTAGAAGAGTGTGCAAGCAAATCCGGATCCACAGAGGAACTTTTACATTCAAACCAATGTCCCACCAGGGTGGGGAATTTATCCATTTAATTTCATCCCCTGTGTTCTGGTTTGTCTGTTCCAATGTAAAATAATGTTTCTGCGAGAGCTCAACGGCTTTTATTAACGGTTCGGGCAGAAAAGGAATCTGATATCCGAACTGTGTGATGTACTGCTGCAGATTATGGATTGTGTCATTCACCGTGATGTGTACTGCAGTTGTACAGGGCCTTGGTGAGACCACACCATGAGTATTGTGTGCAGTTTTGGTCTCCTAATCTGAGGAAGGACATGCTTGCTATTGAGGGAGTGCAGCGAAGGTTCACCAGACTAATTCCCGGGATGGCAGGACTGACATATGAAGAAAGACTGGATCGGCTAGGCTTATACTCACTGGAATTTAGAAGAATGAGAGGGGATCGCATAGAAACATATAAAATTCTGACGCGATTGGACAGGTTAGATGCAGGAAGAATGTTCCCGATGTTGGAGAAGTCCAGAACCAGGGTTCACAGTCTAAGGATAAGGGGTAAGCCATATAGGACCGAGATGAGGAGAAACCTTTTCACCCAGAGAGTGGTGAACCTGTGGAATTCTCTACCACAGAAAATTGTTGAGTCCAGTTCATTGGATATATTCAAGAGGGAGTTAGATGTGGCCCTTACGGCTAAGGGGATCAGGGGTTTGGAGAGAAGGCGGGAGTGGGGTATTGAAGTTGTATGATCAGCCATGATCATATTGAATGGCGGTTTAGGCTCGAAGGGCCAAATGGCCTGCTCCTGAACCTATTTTCTATGTTTCTATGTATCGTGGATGGCTCTGGGATTGGAAGGATGCGCTCTTGGGCCACTTGAACTTCGGTGTGGGGTTTGATGCAGAAAGTCATGTCGGTGACCGGACACCAAGTGTTGCGCAGCACCCGGTACTGGTCCATGCTCGTCGTGTCGCAGTATGTCCTGTTACCCGCACATGCTACCTGAGGTGGAACGTGGCTTTGGGCCATCACCTCCATGGTGCAATTAATAGGCTCTGCACTCTCTGATTCAAACCTGCACTCTGGCCGATCGAACGCGTACAAGTGCTGAGGACACAATATGACGTGTGCGCCCCTGCTCTGGCACCCCTTGAGGGTCAGCGCCAGTCATGGCGTGCTCCCACTTTATTACAAAAGGTGGGGCCCCATGGTACCACACGTGCACCCCCTCCCTCCACTCTGTATACCGGCGCTGGCTGTGGTGTCCTGTCCATCACCAGCGTACGCAGCACAATCCCCATAACCAAGTGGTTGGACCAACCGCAATCCACTGGGACTGGGTAGGCTTCGGAAGCTAAACGGAGCTGACATGGACTCATCGAATTAGGAAACGGGCTGAGTGCTGCGAGGAGCCGGTTGGTGACCTATGATGGGACGCGACCTTGCTGGAGGTCCTCCAAAGTACTGCGTCTCTCGCCTAGCAACCAGGCACCGTACAATACGCATACTTCATTCATGGCTGCCTGTGCCGAGACATTCCTATCCTCCCATATCAATTCATTAATCATTTTAGCATGTGTCTCCAGCTCCGCGATGACCTCTTTTAAGTGAATAGTCATCGCCTTGGTCCTCCTTTAACTCCGACCCTCCCACTTTGTTACCTTCCCCAAGGATCTTCCGCAGCTTGTCCTTCAAACCGCTAACCTGCATCTGCAGCTCCACATCGTCCATACTATTAACGAGAGATGTACCCACGCTAAACGCCATAGCGACATCATTGAGCACTCCTCGTCTCTGCCTCCCCGGACTAACGATATCATACACTCCCATGTCGTACAACTTTTCCCGACTCACATCCCTGTAACTGAGTTCAAAGAACTGGCGGAACATTTCTTTAATGAGGGCCTCATACAGCTGCTCAGTTTCCTTTGGTCACCACTCGGGCAGATGTACCCCGGTTAAGTTTAAAATGACCATCGCGACCGTGTAATGCACCCCCTGGAATAAAACCTTCCCGGTCGGGACTAAAACTAAATTATTCCCTGGGCTTGGTGTGGTGGCGGGACATTGGAATCAGTATACAAGCACCAAGCACATAGCTTGGTTGGCAGTGAGGAGGGCCTTACCTGTCAGAGCGTTCATGCACAGCCGACGTATCATCAACATGGCACGGTGCCCCTGAGGCGGCTGCGGGGCGGACGAGACTGTCACCCATCTCCTTCAGGATTGCACCTTCGCAAGGCAGGTTTGGAAAGAGATGCAGTGGTTGCTGTCGAGGTTCATCCCAAGCAGCTCCGTAACACAGGACTCTGTGCTCTACGGGCTGTTCCCAGGGACTGAGACAGACATCACCTGCTGCTGGAGGGCCATCAATTCGGTCAAAGACGCTCTTTGGTCTTGCTGAAACTTGCTGGTTCTCCAGAGCAAGAAGATGTCCACGTCTGCGTGTTGCAGACTGGCACAATCCAAGATCCAGGATTACGTGCTGAGGGACGCACTTAAATTGGTGCAGTCGCCGCAAAGGCACGGTGGGAAAGGGCCACAGTTTAAAGCCCTTCTGCCACGGAAAACCCGGGGGCAGGAATCAGTACAAAACCCCCCTCGAGCTGTATTTGTAATTTACTTTTTGTGTACATGGAGCACCATGATCTATAAACACCTATGTAGTGCCATGTACAATGCAAGGTCTGTTGCGAAATGCATGTTGAAAAGAAAAAATGTAAATGTACCGTCACCCATTCCGTGTACTGTATAGTGACACATGTAATGTAATTTGTTTGAATGTACTACAAGGTATCCCGTATTGGACCGAATTTCACTTGAACTGGAAAACAAGGAAATGTAACGAACGGAACTGTTGTCAGCACCCAAATAATAGTGTATGGGATTGCTGACCGCAGCTAAATGTATTGAAATGCCTTTGAATGTACTGTACAGATTTTTTTATGAATAAAGTATATTTTGAAATAAAAAAAAACTGGAATCAGTATAAAACTCCCCTCGGGCTGCAATGGTAAACCTTTTGTATACATAGAGCACCATGATCTGCAAACAACTATGTAGTGCCATGTATAATGCAAGTTCTGTTGCGTAATGCATGTTGGAAAGAAATGTAACTGTACCCTCACTGTGCACCGTATAGTGACACATGTAATGTAACTTGATGAATGCACCACAATGTATCCTGGATTGAATGAATTGGACCTTGAAATGTAAAGTAAAGAAATGTATTGAACGGAACTGCGGTCAGCATCCAAATGTAATGTATGGAATTGCTGACCGCATCCAAATGTACTGAACTGTGCAATTGTGTACTGAACTCGAATATATTGTGCAAATTTTTATATGAATAAAGTATATTTTGAAATAAAAAAAACATAACTTCTGTCGCCTGTACCGGTGGGGCTGTGGGCAGGGGCTTCCTCTTGTGTGCGACAAGCTCCGTGGAATTTATTGTGTTGGAAGGGTCTGGGATCATGCAGGAGTCCATATTCCGATCCCATCTGATCCCAACCCCTGCATCCTGCCATTGCCTCGAAAAGGCAATCGACACACCCGCTGGGCAGATCCGTTCCGACCCTCACAAACACACATAAATTCCTTGTTCCTCCTTCCACCACTTGAACCAGCAGCCTTCCACTCCCCCGTGTCCCCGTAATCTGTCGGTACGTATCGTTCCCTAGACTCTCCCAGTCCGCTGTCTGGTTCCCCGTGTCCTGACTCAATTTCCTGAGCCACCACAACCGTCCCAGGGGAATGTGCCCCTTGCACTTCAAGCATGCGTGCTTGCCCTCGGTCATCCTAACCCGTGTGGCCTTAACCTTCAGTCTGGGACACGGTATGGAAACCTCTCCATATGTGAACACGGCATGGCTGGAGTGTTTTGTCAAATTCGACCACAGTCATCCTGGAAGTAGGCCCTCATGGAAGTAGGCTGCCATCCCCTGTCCTATCCTCCTGTGTCATAGTACATCCGTAGAGGAAGCACAACTTGTTGTCTCCTCTCCTGCTGTGCCTCGTTCTGGCCAACATCCAAATCATGCTCAGTATCAAAGCTATCTCCATTCTGTCCTTGGCTTCCTGCAAAACAAGACTAATAAGCACCTTGCTGTGAGAGGGTCTACCTCCACAGGTCTGGCTTCATTACAACTAACCAAAACACTTTAAAAGAAAATTATGTACAATACCACCCGTGCTGCTAGGGCGCCTCTTGCCTGGGCCTTTTAGGGGTTCTGGTCGGTGTGTAAGGAAGTGTCCATGGCGCCCTTGGCCGTGGGATCCTGCATCTACTTCTTACACAGAAACATAGAAAATAGGTGTAGGAGTAGGCCATTCGGCCCTTCGAGCCTGTACCGCCATTCAATGAGTTCATGGCTGAACATGCAACTTCAGTACCCCATTCCTGCTTTCTCGCCATACCCCTTGATCCCCCGAGTAGTAAGGACTACATCTAACTCCTTTTTGAATATATTTAGTGAATTGGCCTCAACAACTTTCTGTGGTAGAGAATTCCACAGGTTCACCACTCTCTGGGTGAAGAAGTTTCTCCTCATCTCGGTCCTAAATGGCTTACCCCTTATCCTTAGACTGTGACCCCTGGTTCTGGACTTCCCCAACATTGGGAATATTCTTCCTGCATCTAACCTGTCTAAACCCATCAGAATTTTAAACGTTTCTATGAGATCCCCTCTCATTCTTCTGAACTCTAGTGAATACAAGCCCAGTTGATCCAGTCTTTCTTGATATGTCAGTCCCGCCATCCCGGGAATCAGTCTGGTGAACCTTCGCTGCACTCCCTCAATAGCAAGAATATCCTTCCTCAAGTTAGGAGACCAAAACTGTACACAATACTCCAGATGTGGCCTCACCAAGGCCCTGTACAACTGTAGTAACACCTCCCTGCCCCTGTACTCAAATCCCCTCGCTATGAAGGCCAACATGTCATTTGCTTTCTTAACCGCCTGCTATACCTGCATGCCAACCTTCAATGACTGATGTACCATGACACCCAGGTCTCGTTGCACCTTCCCTTTTCCTAATCTGTCACCATTCAGATAATAGTCTGTCTCTCTGTTTTTACCACCAAAGTGAATAACCTCACATTTATCCACATTATACTTCATCTGCCATGCATTTGCCCACTCACCTAACCTAACCAAGTCACTCTGCAGCCTCATAGCATCCTCCTTGCAGCTCACACTGCCACCCAACTTAGTGTCATCCACAAATTTGGAGATACTACATTTAATCCCCTCGTCTAAATCATTAATGTACAATGTAAATGGCTGGGGCCCCAGCACAGAACCTTGTGGTACCCCACTAGTCACTGCCTGCTATTCTGAAAAGTACCCATTTACTCCTACTCTTTGCTTCCTGTCTGCCAACCAGTTCTCAATCCACGTCAGCACACTACCCCCAATCCCACGTGCTTTAACTTTGCACATTAATCTCTTGTGTGGGACCTTGTCGAAAGCCTTCTGAAAGTCAAAATACACCACCACATCAACTGGTTCTCCCTTGTCCACTCTACTGGAAACATCCTCAAAAAATTCCAGAAGATTTGTCAAGCATGATTTCCCTTTCATAAATCCATGCTGACTTGGACCTATCATGTCACCTTTTTCCAAATGCGCTGCTTTGACATCCTTAATAATTGATTCCATCATTTTACCCACTGACCGGTCTATAATTCCCTGTTTTCTCTCTTCCTCCTTTTTTAAAAAGTGGGGTTACATTGGCTACCCTCCACTCCATAGGAACTGATCCAGAGTCTATGGAATGTTGGAAAATGACTGTCAATGCATCCGCTATTTCCAAGGCCACCTCCTTAAGTACTCTGGGATGCAGTCCATCAGGCCCTGGGGATTTATCGGCTTTCAATCCCATCAATTTCCCCAACACAATTTCCCGACTAATAAGGATTTCCCTCAGTTCCCTGCAATCTTCCTCTCGTACTCTATTTTCCCTGCCCTAATCAAACCCTTTTTCCTCCTCTACTGAGTTCTAAATGTCTCCCAGTCCCCGGGTTCACTGCTATTTCTGGCCAATTTGTATGCCACTTCCTTGGCTTTAATACTATCCCTGATTTCCCTTGATAGCCACGGTTGAGCCACCTTCCCTTTTTTATTTTTACGCCAGACATGAATGTACAATTGTTGTAGTTCATCCATGCGGTCTCTAAATGTCTGCCATTGCCCATCCACAGTCAACCCCTTAAGTATCATTCGCCAATCTATCCTAGCCAATTCACGCATCATACCTTCAAAGTTACCCTTCTTTAAGTTCTGGACCATGGTCTCTGAATTAACTGTTTCATTCTCCATCCTAATGTAGAATTCCACCATATTATGGTCACTCTTTTCCAAGAGGCCTCGCACAACGAGATTGCTAATTAATCCTCACTCATTACACAACACCCAGTCTAAGATGGCCTCCCCCCTAGTTGGTTCCTCGACATATTGGTCTAGAGAACCATCCCTTATGCACTCCAGGAAATCCTCCTCCATCATATTGCTTCCAGTTTGGTTAGCTCAATCTATATGCATATTAAAGTCACCCATGATAACTGCTGCACCTTTATTGCATGCACCCCTAATTTCCTGTTTGATGCTCTCCCCAACATCACTACTACTGTTTGGAGGTCTGTACACAACTCCCACTATGTTTTTTGCCCTTTGGTATTCTGCAGCTCTACCCATATAGATTCCACATCATCCAAGCTAATGTCCTTCCTAACTATTGCATTAATCTCTTTAACCAGCAATGCTACGCCATCTCCTTTTCATTTTATTCTATCCTTCCTGAATGTTGAATACCCATGGATGTTGAGTTCCCAGCCCTGATCATCCTGGAGCCACGTCTCTGTAATCCCAATCACATCATATCTGTTAACATCTATTTGCACATTTAATTCATCCACCTTATTACGGATACTCCTTGCATTAAGACACAAAGCCTTCAGGCTTGTTTTTTTAACACCCTTTGTCCTTTTAGAATTATGATGTAGTGTGGCCCTTTTTGTTTCTTGCCTTTGTTTATTCGGCCTTCCACTATTGTGTTTTACTTTTCTACCATCTGTTTCTGACTCCATATTACTTCGCCCTATCTCGCTGCATAGGTTCCCATCCCTCTGCCATATTAGTTTAAACACTCCCGAACTGCATTAGCAAATGTTACCCCCAGGACATCAGTTCCAGTCCTGCCCAAGTGCAGACCGTCCCTTTTGTACAGGTCCCACTTCCCCCAGAACTGGTTCCAATGTCCCAGGAATTTGAATCCCTCCCTCTTGCACCACTGCTCAAGCCATGTATTTATTCTAACTATCCTGCTCCCTCTACTCTGATTAGCACGTGGCACTGGTAGCAATCCAGAGATTACTGCCTTTGAGGTCCTACTTTTTAATTTAACTCCTAGCTCCCTAAATTCAGCTTGTTGGACCTCTTCCCGTTTCTTACCTATATCGTTGGTACCTACATGTACCACGACAACTGGCTGTTCACCCTCCTTCTCCAGAATGCTCTAAAGCCGCTCTGAGACATCCATGACCCTTGCACCAGGGAGGCAACATACCATCCTGGAGTCTCGGTTGCGGCCGCAGAAACTCCTATCTATTCCCCTTACAATAGAGTCCCCTATCACTATAGCTCTCCCACTCTTTTTCCCACCCTTCTGTGCAGCAGAGCCACCCACGGTGCCATGAACCTGGCTGCTGGTGCCTTCCCCTGGTAAGTCATCTCACCCAACAGTATCCAAAACGGTATATCTGTTTTGGAGGGAGATGACCGCAGGGGACTCCTGCACTACCTTCCTGCTCTTGCCTTGTCTCTTGGTCACCCATTCAATATCTGTCCTAACCCTTACCTGCGGTGTGACCAACTCACTAAATGTGCTATCCACAACATTCTCAGCATCGTGCATGCTCCAGAGTGAGTCCATCCGCAGCTCCAGTGCCATCATGCGGTCTGTCAGGAGCTGCAGCTGGACACACTTCCCGCACACATAGTAGTCAGGGACACTGGAAGCGTCCCTGACTTCCCACATAGCACAGGAGGAGCATGACACGGGTCCGAGCTCTCCTGCCATGACTTAACCCTTAAATTAATTTACTTACTAAAATTTACTTAAACACCAAACAGCTACTTAATAGTTCGCTGCCAATTAAACCAATCTTAAAGTCAGTCTAAAAGAGAGTTATACTTACCAGTCGAACAGCCAACCACTTACCAGCTTGGCTGTGACATCACCTCTCGATTTCGCACCCCTCTATCTTTGTCTGCAACTGGTTGGGCTGGTCTCTGGGCCTCCATCTCCTACTCTCGCACTCCTTATCAGCTGCTCTAGTGTCAGCACTGGTAGGAAAAACAAGACAAAACAGCACCTGCCACCCCCGCTTGCCCGAACTCACCCACTTACCAAACTCACAAATGCCACTCTATGCTGTTGCACTCTGTGCTCTGCACGAGCTGCCTTTTTCCCCCCCCTTTTTACAGCCCCACCACGGGGTCCTCGCTGTCCCAAACTATGGGAAGAACCATGCTTCACATGGAACCACTTTGTGCGCCTTGGAAGTTTAACCACGTAAACCATGGGGCTTGCCTTATCCACTATACTGTCAGTGTTGTGCATGGAGAAAGAGTCAGACTGAACACTGTGAGCTCAAAGTAAAGTGTGACCTTAGTGTTTTATTGCAGGTCTCCAGAGTGCCTCTCCCACCTGTGAAGCCTTCTTAAATACCTGTGCTCCCAAGGGATTATGGGATCCCTCTGGTGGCTGTACAGAGAAAATACAAGTTCACATATATAACAACATTTCACCCCCAAAGTCAATAGTGTAACTATTTACAATGCGAGTCAATGTGGGGCCCTTCTTGCCCTGGTTGATCGTCTCGGTATGAAAGCTGGTGTTGTTGAATCATTTATTGGGCCCTCGCTGGGCTGCTGTGCAGCTGGCCTTGCTGGGCTGCCTGGTGTGTTGGGCCCTGCAGGGCTGCTGTGGATGATTGGTTCTGCTTTGTGGTCAACCGTGATGTCAGTTGCCACTGGGATGTGTGTTGGGGGATCAAAAAAGGTAGGGTCCAAGGTGGGTTGCTCAGGGTAGTCCGTGAATCTGAGTTTGATTTGGTCCAAGTGTTTCCGGTGAATGAGTTCATTTGAAAGTTTGACCCGAAACACCCTGCTCCCCTCTTTGGCCACGACAGTGCCAGGACGCCACTTGGGACCTTGTCCATAATTTAAAACAAATACAGGATAATTGATTTCAATCTCGCGTGACACATTTGCGCTATCATGGTATGCACTTTGTTGGAGTCGCCTGCTCTCTACCTGTTCATGTAAATCAGGGTGAACTAACGAGAGCCTTGTCTTGAGTGCTCTTTTCATGAGCAATTCAGCAGGTGGGATCCCAGTGAGTGAATGGGGTCTCATGCGGTAGCTAAGCAGGACTCGGGATAGGTAAGTCTGCAGTGAGTCTTCAGTTACCCTCTTCAAGCCTTGCATGATGGTTTGCATTGCTCTTTCTGCCTGACCATTGGACGCTGGTTTAAACGGGGCAGATGAGACATGTTTGATCCCGTTACGGGTCATGAATTCTTCAAACTCAGCACTGGTAAAACTAAGCCCGTTGTCGCTCACCAGAACATCGGGTAGGCCGTGTGTGGCAATCACGGCCCGCAGGCTTTCAGTAGTGGCAGCGGACGTGCTAGCCGACATTATCTCACATTCAATCCACTTGGAGTACGCGTTTACAACCACAAGGAACATTTTACCCAAGAATGGGCCTGCATAGTCGACGTGTACCCTAGACCACGGTTTGGAGGGCCAAGACCATAAACTTAGCGGCGCCTCCCTGGGTACATTGCTTAACTGCGAGCATGTATTACATCTGTGAACACAGGACTCTAAGTCCGCATCGATACCGGGTCACCACACGTGGGATCCGGCTATCGCTTTCATCATTACGATGCCTGGGTGGGTACTGTGGAGGTCATTTGTGAAGGTATCTCTGCCCTTCTTGGGGACCACTACTCGATTGCCCCACAGAAGGCAGTCTGCCTGTATAGACATTTCATCTTTGCCCCGCTGGAACGGCTTTATCTCTTCCTGCATTTCCACTGGGACACTGGACCAGCTCCCGTGAAGCACACAGATTTTGACTAGAGATAATAAGGGGTCCTGGCTCGTCCAGGTTTTGATCTGCCGGGCAGTGACGGGTGATTGCTCACTCTCAATTGCTTCCATAACCATGGCTAGATCTGCAGGCTGCGCCATTTCCACCCCCGTGGTGGGCAATAGCAGCCGACTGAGAGCATCGGCGCAGTTTTCTGTGCCTGGCCTGTGGCGGATGGCGTAGTTGTATGCGGACAACGTGAGCACCCATCTCTGGATGCGGGTCGATGCATTGGTATTTATCCCTTTACGCTCGGAAAAGGGGGATATAAATGGATTATGGTCAGTTTCCAATTCGAATTTTAGCCCAAACAGGTATTGATGCATTTTCTTTATCCCATAGACACACGGTAACGCTTCTTTTTCAATCATGCTGCAGGCTCTCTCGGCCTTAGACAGACTCCTGGATGCATAAGCAACCGGTTGCAGTTTCCCGAAATCGTCAGCTTGTTGCAATACACACCCAACGCCATGTGACGACCCATCACATACTAGTACCAAACGCTTACATGGATCATACAACACAAACAATTTTCTCGCTTTTACAAAGGCATTTTCTTGGCTTTTGCCCCAAACCCATTCGCCCCCTTTTCATAGTAAGACATGTAGTGGTTTGAGCAGGGTGCTGAGACCCGGTAAAAAGTTTCCACAGTAGTTCAAGAGTCCCAGAAACGACCGCAGCTCTGTTACATTCTGTGGCCTCGGTGCGTTCTCGATTGCCTCCGTCTTCGCATTGATGGGCCTGATGCCGTCTGCCGCAACTTTCCTTCCCAGGAACTCCACTTCAGGCAACAGGAAAATACACTTTGAGCATTTTAACCTGAGCCCCACGTGGTTGATTCGACTAAGAACCTCCTCCAGGTTCTGCAGATGCTCGACTGTATTCCAACCTGTGACCAAGATGTCATCTTGGAAGACCACGGTGTGCGGGACCGACTTCAGTAAACTTTTCATGTTTCTCTGGAATATCGCCGCCGCTGATCAAATTCCAAATGGGTACCTGTTATAAACAAAAAGACCTTTTTGCGTGTTGATGCAGGTGAGGGCCTTCGATGATTCCTCCAGTTCCTGCGTCATGTAGGTTGAAGTCAGATCCAGCTTCGTGAATGTCTTTCCTCCTTCCAGCGTTGCAAAGAGGTCGTCGGCTTTTGGAAGTGGGCATTGGTCCTGCAGGGAGAAACGATTGATGGTTACTTTGTAATCGCCACAGACTCTGACGATGCCGTCTCCCTTGAGGACTGGGACAATAGGACTGGCCCACTCACTGAACTCGATCGGTGAAATGATGCCCTCTCTTTGCAGCCGGTTGAGCTCGATCTCTACCCTTTCTCTCATCATGCACGGTACTGCTCTCGCCTTGTGATGGATGGGTCGCGCCTACAGAATTAGGTGGATCTGCACTTTTGCTCCTTGGAATCTCCCAATGCCTGGTTCGAACAGCGAAGGAAATTTGTTTAAGACCTGGGCACACGAAGTGTCATCAACGGGCAATAGCGCTCGGATGTCGTCCCAGTTCCAGCGTATCTTTCCCAGCCAGCTCCTGCCAAGCAGCATGGGACCATCGCCTGGTACCACCCAGAGTGGTAGCTTGTGCACCACTCCATCGTAGGAGACCTTTACGGTAGCACTGCCGATTACAGGAATCACTTCTTTTGTGGAAGTACTTAGTTTCATGCGAATTGGAGTTAAGACTGGCCTTGAGGCCCTGTTGACCCACAATCTTTCAAAAGTCTTTTTGCCCATGATGGACTGGCTTGTGCCTGTGTCCAGCTCCACTGACACCGGGAGTCCATTTAGTTCAACATTCAGCATTATCGGGGGACAATTCGTGGTGAATGTGTGCACCCTATGTACCTCTGCCTCCTCCATCTGAGGCTCTGTTTCGTCGTGATCCTCCTCTGCAACATGTTGGTTTGCAGGTTTAACAGGCTTAGCAGCTCGCCTGCACACTCGTTGAAGGTGTCCCATTGTTGCACAGCCCTTGCAAACATATCCTTTGAATCGGCATGAATGGAAATGATGATCAACCCCGCAGCGACAACAAGGTGTTAATGGCCTTGCATTCATTACACTTGATGTTGGATCTGAGGTATCTGCAGACGTGCAGCTGCAGGTATGTGTGACCTATCCTGTACGTTACGATTCAAGAACAACATCACTTTGTTCACAATACTTGCAGCAGCACTTGTGTGCTGAGAGATTTACTTCGTATTGTCGCTGGTGGATATGAACGCCTGGGCTATCGCTATGGCCTTAATCAAGGTTGGGGTCTTTACAGTCAAAAGTTTGTGAAGTATGGTTTTGTAGCCAATACCAAGTACGAAAAAAATCTCTGAGCGTGTGCTCCAAATGTCCTTCAAATTCGCAATGACCTGCAAGGCGTCTCAGCTCGGTGACATAACTCGCCACTGCCTGGCCTTCAGACCTTTTGTAGGTGTAGAACCAGTACCTCACCATCGGAACACTTTCCTTCAGATTCAAATGCTCTCGGACCAGTGTGCACAAATCGTCGTACGATTTTTCTGTGAGTTTCGCTGGAGTGAGCAGATTTTTCATGAGGCCATACGTTGGTGCCCCACAAGTGGTGAGGAGGATCGCCCTTCGTTTGGCAGCGCTCTCTTCCCCATCTAGCTCGTTTGCCACGAAGTATTGGTCGAGTCGCTCCACAAAAGTTTCCCAATCATCTCCCTCCGTAAATTTTTCCAGGATGCCCACTGTTCTCTGCATCTTTGGGTTCGCTATCTGTATCTCGTCGCCAGTTGTTGTGCATGGAGAAAGAGTCAGACGGAACACTGTGAGCTCAAAGTAAAGTGTGACCGTAGTCTTTTATTGCAGGTCTCCAGAGTGCCTCTCCAACCTGCAAAGCCTTCTTAAATACCTGTGCTCCCAAGGGATTATGGGATCCCTTGGGACTCCAGGGAACGAGCCCTCTGGTGGCTGTACAGAGTAAATACAAGTCCACATATGCTACCAGGGGCCTCAGTGCCGTCTCCAAGAGGCCTCTGCATCTCTAGAGAAACTACTGCTTCTGTGGCCGTTACGTGGGGTCCCGCTGTACTCGGACTTCCACCCCTGTCACCCTACCACAGTTGTGTTTGTGTGTGGTGAATGACGCGAGGTTGTCCCGCACCTACTCCTGGTACTTGGCCGGGGTAGTATTGACCAATTGCGTAACTCCCCTTCGGCTTCATGAAACACATATTGCCTTTTTCTTCCCCTTTCTTTGGGATCACTACAACTTCTTTCTCTTTATCGGAACCCACTGCTCCCTAAAGGCAGTGATTCTTCAAATCCACCTTAATCCTGTGGGCTAACATAAAGTCGGCCCCTAGGACTTTTGTGCCTGGCTGTTCCCACTTTATTAGGATGCATTCCCACCTGGTGTGGTGGGATCCTAAATCTATGGCTAACGGCCTGGATATCGCCCCCGCCTTCTCGTTCCCGGTGAACCCCACGAGACTGAATGGAACCTTGCTGGACCAGAGTGAATGGGTCGGGTTACTCGCATGGATCACTCGCATGAAGCTCCGGTGTCCATCAAGTACTTCCCCTCTACCTTCTCCACCCCCATCCTCACGCATGGTCTACTCAATTCATCATACGTGAGCGAACACAGATACTCAGGCTGGGTGAATGCTCGTCAGGGTGATTGGATCACCGGAGTAGTCGGGATTTCCCTGCTTAAGGCAGTGTCTACCCTTCCCTGCTCTGGCACAAAAACTGTCCAAAGGGCAGCCACCAGAACATCAAATTGTTCCACGGTTGGTCACTTCGCCTCGACAGGTTTCATCTTAGGCACTGGAGGATCCCCTTTGCCTTGCCCCCTCCTCGGGGCCAGTCAGTCTCTCCTCCAGTATCCTGTCTTCCAACACTTGAAATACGTCCTAGCCTTCCCTGCACTAACCCCTTCCTCATGCCATTCCTTTTTACTAGACTCATTGGCCTTCATTTCATGTACCTTGCCCTTACTTGGTTTGACCTCCTCCTCTGAGATGGTTTTAAAGGCCAGATTCAGATGAGGGAGCACTCCGGCCTCCATATTCACGAGGTCCTCGGAGTCAAACCAGGCCTCTGCTTTTACCCTTATTCGTGGCAAACTGTACTCTGTCGAGCACCCCACCTGTAGCCATTTAGTAGATGGGCCAGAGCCTGTCTGCGAATTCCTGAGGTGCTTCCCCTGCCAGTTGCAGTGTCCTCTCTACCTTAGAGAACGGACTACTCTGGGTGTGACCCATGGCTCTCAGGATTTCCTCCTTTAAGCCGGCCGTGGTCCCCTGTCCCCGTTTGGTCTCGGCGGACAGGGTTCGATACAGTTTCCCATCCAGGGAAAACAGCAACAGCTTGTGAGCCTCGACCTCACTACACCCATTAATTCCCCCCCAACGTGGTCCACCTCGGTGAAGTGAACTGAGGGGTCCTCTTCTTTCTTTAACTTGGGCATCTCCGAGATCATATTCTGCAGCTGCGGGGTAGTGAACAGAACCATGAAATTGCTTCACAGCGCGCCCTGACCCACGCCATCTATGGGCGGGCTGAACTTCTGCTGCCGTATGGGCCACATTGGTCCCTTTGGCACTTCAAGTGGTGGTCGGATGTCCACACCCTGGCCCCAATCCTCACTATCTTCTTCCTCTTCCCAGTCTACCCGAGCTTCCCCTGGGGCCATCAAGAAAACCATGCTTTTGGCTTTGGCTAGAACTTGTCAACCCGTGGATTTTTCTTGGCAGAGCCCGTGATTCCCACTCTCAAACCCCCTACTGCTAACTACCTTATAAGCTGTCTTAATATCTCTCAGTTGCCCTGCCAGCCCGTCAACTTTACCCGTTAAGCGGGCATTCTCCTCCCGTACAGCCTGCTCGTTGAGCTTGGCATTGGTGACCTGGCATTGCAGGTACTCTATGGTGTTACGGGAGGTTTCCTCCTGAGTACGCCTTTCCTGCCTCTCCTCGCGTAACTCATCCACTAATCTGTTTCCCACTATGGCCCTTGTGGCTGACTGCTCCTCTGATTCTTGGAGCTCTGCCTTAAGCTTACCAACCTGCTCCCTGAGCAGCTGGACTTGCTTCTGTAAACACAGGAGCCAAATGGCCTTTTCTTTTGCCTTTTTGTGCTCCTTATTCCCCGTCCATTTGGCGGCTTTGTCCTCCGGACTCTCAGCTCGCAACAGGTCTTACACCCACTGCTGTTACATTAACTTTTTCGAATATGTGCGAGGAAATCCCATTCCCCATTGCTGATCTCTTGACCTTGAGATCTTCCAGAACTGTCTGTTCACTCAAATACCGATGTCCTGCCGCGGTCATCAAATTCTGCAAGTGGTTTTGCCCTTGGTGGTTTTGAATCACCCCCCGTACAACAGTTCTAGACACCAGAATTATAGTGGTGAACAGAAATACACAGTTATAGCCAGATCTTTCAGTCTCAACTGTCACAATGCTTTATTCAAGTTAGGGCACACATATGCACCCAGTAAAACACACCCTGGTGGTGTAAAACAAACAAACACAATACAACACACAACCCTGGCCAGTCTGAACAGGTCCCTAATGCGAAGTACCCACGTCTAAAACACCCCTGCTCGGATTCAAAATTGCACCACCGAATCTGTCAACAGAATTGTGCGTACGCTTATGATCCTCCCCACTAAATCTCTAAGTCTTGGTTGGGACACACGACACCCCTTCACATTATGTGGTGGTCTTAAAGATGCGTGGACTGGGATAAATGCTCACCAATTACCCCTCTGGCTTACTCGCTGCTTCTCCCAATGAGGAATATCTTTTGGTTCTGTACCAATATGTGGTATTCAAGTCCAGTCTCAAGGTCAGCTTCCCAGTTGAAATAACGAGGCTCTCTTTGCTCGTAGATGGTGTTTGTTCTCTCCATCCCAGACGGAGTGCTCAGTCCTTGTGCGTTGAACGAAGCGAGTAAGCGTCGAAGAGGAGAGAGAGATGGCAGCCGAAACCTGCCACTCTTATACCTGCAAAATGCTTCTTCTCACGCCAAAAGTTCAACTGTCCTTCGCCTGAGGCAGTACAACTAAAAGAGCAAAATCATGTCTTCGGCCTGTCCCTTGTTACTGGGCTGTTTCCTCGATAAGGCTCCAAGCAGTCTGGGTGGTCGAAAAGCTTTCTTTTGTGTCTTGAGCACCGACTAATCTCCTTGATCTCTCACTGATTACATGACAAAGGGCCTGTCCATCAACCATCTTCCTACCATTGATTCCTGCCCACCTGATGTGTATTGCTGTGGGACATGTTTGGACCTGTCCCACATCAGGCTGTCTGCTTCTCTGCAGTAACCGCAAATTAAAGCAATGTCCAAAACTTTAAATCCAAAGTTTATGCTTTTGCTGTCGATGTTTTTGCAGAATTCTTACAGCATGCAGCAGACGATGGCGAATAGGGACACCTGGTCAGGCGTGTACTGCAGCACTCCTCCTGAGCGATCAAGGCAGTGGAACCGCTGTTTAAGGATTCCGATGGTCTGCTCAATAATGCACCTGGTGACCGAATGAAAGTCATTGTAAGATTGCTGCACAGGAGTGGTGGGGTTGCGAAGGGGAATCAAGAGCCAGGTGTGCAGTGGGTAGCCAAGGAGCCAGCCGCCACCTTCATTTGGTGACTGAAACTTTGGTCTGCTGCAGGATGAAAGCATTATGGCTGCTGCTAGGATACCGGTATCAACGGCCATGATTTGGCGTTTGTGGTCGTACACCAACCGGACATTGCGTGAGTGGTATCCCTTGCGGTTTCTGAAGATCTCCGGATTGTTCTGTGGTGCCCTCAATGCCACGTGGATGCAGTCTATGGCGCTCTGAACCCTGGGGAAGCCCGCTATCCTGATGAAGGCAGTGGAACACTCCAACTGCTTCTCTCTGGTCATTGGAAAGGAGATGTAGTCCTTCCTCCTCTTGTACAGAGCATCTGTGACCTGACGGATGGAGCACTGCGTGGCACATTGGGAGAGGTTCGAGATGTCTTATGTGGCTGCTTGGAAAGATCCACTGGCATAGAAATTCAGGGTGATGGTGACCCTTGATAGAGCTGCCCTCACCCTTGTTTGAGGCTGCAGGTCTGGCTGCAGGAGATGGCACAGCTCTGTCACCACGTATTTTCTGAATAGCAGTCTCCGCAGACACTGATCATCAGTGAGGTCCATGTAGGAGAACTGTTGTTGGAAGACCCTTGGACGATAGGGCCTTCTGCTATCATGTCTGTGTCTGCGTCTTCCTCTGTCACCTTCCTCATTCCCTTCTGCCTCCTGGTCATGCTGTTCCTGACCATCTGCATCCTGGTGCTGGCAAACATCTGGCTGATGCTGCCTTTTTCACTCCTTGTCCCTCTCCCTTTGGCTATGGGTGTCGGTGTCGCTGACCCTCCTCCTCGCTGCATGCCCTTCTTCACATCCTTCCACATGTCCTTCTCTATGTGTGAGCCACCGTGCCATGCACAATGTGCCGTAGGCGGTCAACTGCCAGGACTGAGCCCATTATTTGCAAGCAGTGGCCTACTCTGCTAATGCTAGCTCTTGGAACAAGGTTCGATATTGCAGGCTGTGCAAAGTGAAGCCCAGTAATCGCTGATGCCCGAATTAGAAGGTAACCGTTCAAACCATCAACACTCAATCACAATTTGGCCGACAACAATGGTGTGCGCCGTTAAAGACTGCTGGTGGTTTTGATTGCAGATTGTACACCGACAAAAAAAACTCGCTGGCACCGACAAGCGGTCGATCGACTATTTGAGGGTAATGTTGCTTCTGGGGTGGGGACCAGGTGTTGTGTGCTTTGATGATGTCATTATCACCGTGCACACAGGAGTGGGGCAGATATGGGGGGAGCGGGGCGGTTACCTTCTCTGCCTCAAAAAATCACAAGGGCAGTGTCCCAATCATCGGGTCCGCCCCCTTACCTTCTCTTTGCAACGGTCAATGCTCTTTTAAAAAAGGGGGAAATTTCGGCCCCTCAAGAATCTGCAAAGGGATATAGATAGATTAAGTGAATGGGCAAAAAATTGATATAATGTGTGAAAATGTGAGGTTATCCACTTTGGTAGTATTGTGGGAAAAAACACCACTCGAAGTCATTTATAGTCTCAAAGATAAAGCCGTTCAAATTATTCTAGACTATGAGGTGAACCCGGCAACTGGAGTTCTGACCCAAGGGGCAGAGCATAAGTGTGAGTCAGTGGTAGAAGAAGAGGAGAGTTGTGGGGTCAAGGATACACCATTGGAAGGGTCCATTTCAGGTTCTCATGACTAGCGATACGGGTGTATGCTTAGACATGAGAGGAGGGGGACATTGGAAACACTGGTCACAGGTAAAACCATTTGAAATTGAATCAAAATCTGTTTCAGACAACAGGAGGGCCATCAGCCGACGTTGGACATAGCCCTATGCCCCTGTTGGATGATATGTCCCAGGTATTGCACGGAAGTCTGACCTATCTGTGCGTTTTTGGGGCTTACTCGCAGTCCTGATTTATGTTTCTTGTTCCCTGTGGTTTTTGGTCAGACAACATTTCTCTGCCTTGGGTCTATACCGAGGCCTACCTCTTCTAATATATCCATCCCTTCATTATTGGGGCACTTGATTTTGATCTCCCTTTTAATACTGCGGCGCATTTGACGCCTAGCCTTTTTACTTTATTTAATTTTTCATTTAGTTCTTCATTTTCTTTTTCTAATTGTTTTATTCTTATTTCTTTATCCTAGCTTTCTTTTGTCATTCTTTCCTGATGTTCTTTCCCATCGCTACACATTCTTGAACGTGCACGCCAGAGTATTACAATTGCTTTATCTTCCTTATGCTTACTTTCCTTATTCCACCATTCCCTCTGGCACTCCAGATTCCCCTCCGGGTACCATCCTCCTTTCTCCATCTCTCCCATAATCTTATCAAGCTTTCTCAACAGATATTCTGTTATCCGACCCTGAAGGTCCCCTGATGCATTGGTCATTTTGTTAACTGACCCCAGTACTGGTTACTCGCAAATCTACGTTTAAACTTGTCGTCGGCACTTTTAAGTCTGGTCACGTTACTTCCTTCGCTTAGGTTCCCGTGACTCTCGTAACTCTTTAGTGTAGCGCTGCCTTCTCGAACGTGGTCACCGTGACTCCCTATTGTTCGTGAATCCCTGTTGGCCCGACAAAACCACTAAGGAGATCGACAGACCTAACTATGGGTAGTATATTAATTCTACTTGCCCTCTGTCGGTCTACCAGGATTTCGATCACCAGACCTTCAGCGGATCCTGCCAACTATGCCAATTGTTGTGGGAAAAACACCACTCGAAGTCACTTATAGTCCATGATACGAGAATGCAGGGAAGGTTGTTCAGCATCCCAACGTCGAGTTCCGAAGTTTCTCAACTTTACAGTAGTTGTGGCAGCGTATTTATACATAATTAAGCAGAAGGGAAACTCGACAATTGACAAGCTAACATAATCAACAACCGAGCAACTGTCAATTGTTAATCACGTAAGCTCTCAGTAGATGTATTTTGTGATCTCAACTGTCTTACGTTTGCCCATTGTCTCTGTAACAAAGTTTCATCTTTACCCATTGTCTCTGTAACAAGGTTTCATCTTTACCCATTGTCTCTGTAACAAGGTATCATGAAACGTCTTTATACCAACTGTTACATATTAACTGCTGACACTGCTTCTGTCTGTTTTGGCAAAGCTTCCCATCATGCCTTGTAGCATAGCTACAGTGTTTCAAAACAACATTCACATTAACCCTGTGCTTCCCACATCAGTAGGAAGAATAGAAAAGCAAAATATTATTTAAATGGGGAGAGACTACAGAATTTTGCAGTACAGAGGGATCTGGGTGTCCTCGTACATGAAACATAAAAAGTTAGCATGCAGGTACAGCAAGTAATTAGGAAGGCAAATGTAATGCTGGCTTTTATTGCAAGGGGGATGGAATATAAAAGTAGGGAAGTCTTACTGCAACTCTACAGGGCATTGGTGAGACCACACCTAGAGTACTGCATACAGTTTTGGTCTCCTTATTTAAGGAGGGATATACTTGTATTGGAGGCAGTTCAGAGAAGGTTCACTAGGTTGATTCCTGAGATGAAAGGGTTGTCGTATCAGGAAAGGTTGGGCCTGTATCACTGAAATTTAGAAGAATGAGAGGTGATCTTATTGAAACATACAAGAGTCTGAGGGGGCTTGACAGGGTAGATGCTGAGAATGTTTCCCCTCGTGGGGGAATCTAGAACTAGGGGGCATAGTTTCAGGATAAGGGGTTGCCCATTTAAGACAGAGATGAGAAGGAATTTCTTCTCTCAGAGTGTTCTGAATCTTTGGAATTCTCTACCTCAGAGAGTTGTGGAGGCTGAGTTCTTGAATACATTCAATGCTGAGATAGACAGATTCTTGAACTGTAGGGGAGTCAAGGGTTATGGGAACGGGCACGAAAGTGGAGTTGAGGCCAAGATCAGATCAGCCAGGATCTTATTGAATGGCGGAGCAGGCTCGAGGGGCCGTACGGCCTACTCCTGCTCCTATTTCTTATGTTATGTTCTTACACCACATTGCCCAGATGACCCAAACTTCAGCTACTCAGTGCAACGCTTCAGGATTGTTCACCCAGCAACTAGGAACAGATGTTAGGGGGTAAAAGATTTCAGTAAGTTTAAAACACATTGAGATCATGACTGACGGATAATCGGTGAGAGTTGACATGTCTGCAATGGAGCTCTGATTTGACGTATTTCTGGAGGTTTCATCACACAAATTTGTTCCCAACTGCCTAGCCTAATTAAAAGCCATTTTCCCCATCTGCAAGATGTTTGTAACAAATAAAGTAAAATGTTCAAAGAAAATGAAAAGAAAATAATTTTTTTAATGCCGCTATAATTATTTTCATAGGTTGCTCGCAACAGTATTCAGGAGAATAATATTTAATTTCTGGAAAATCTAGGGCCTTCCTAGAGCTTTGGCAACCCTAATGCAATGTGCACGTGCCCACACTTTCCATATTCCTTCATCCCCTTCCCTTCAACCACATATCTCACCTGTTCTTGCTAGTCTCTGTTTCAATCACTGACTCGAGCAGTACTTTACACAGCCTTAGAACCATCTGTGTAAAAAATGGTTTCTCCTGCCCTCTGTCTTAAATTTCTTATATTTAATTTTAGATCTATGTCCCCCTCATCATTCTAGATCCTTGAATAACCGTTTCTATATATTCTGTTTTATCCATTCATAATTTTAAACATCTGTCGAATCATCCTCTGTTCTAACAAAAGCAGCCCCATTTTTTTAAATCTTTCTTCGTATTTGTATTTCCTCTCATCAGGCAGCACCCTTGTGAATCTGTGCAGTAGCCTCAATCAACATGTGGAGGGAGTTAGGGTTGCAAACCCTCGCAGATTCTCCGGAAGTCTTCAGGAATAGAAGATGTATCTCCTGATAACTGCTGGGGCAACGTGGGAGAAAAGTAGAGCTTCATGCCTGCGTACTTCCTTTCCTGCTAAATACACACAATCTAGCTGTGGCAGTGAATTATCTCTCGTGAAGACTCATTTCCACGCCCCCACCGTGTCTCCACTTATGCAGTTACGGCAGTGGCTGCAAGACCAGTCGGCAGTGCACTGTTCAGAGTTATAGTGGTGCTGGTCAGTGCATATTGCATAGGTAACAGTGGGCAGGGATTTCCGATAAAAGCGACGGGCAACTCTAACCCATATAAATACAAGTTGTATTAGTATATGTCTGTGGTTCTCTCCGTCCCTTTATGTCTGCCGTTCTCTCTCGGTTACTGTGGATATCTTTGTTTTGTACTGCGTGAGATTTTTTTTGGCTCTTGTGTGTATGTATCTATGTTTCTTTTTCTCTCGATACCTGTAGGTTGCTCTGCTTCACTCTTTCCATGAGTGATTCACTTTCTCTGCTCCTGTTTGTATTTGCCCTACTCCGGCAGATAACATTGCTTCTGAACAACTCTCTTCTCAGTGTTTCTGGTTGCTCCTGATCTGACCTACTCTCGTCGTTAGTAGCTGCTTCCAACCTGTTGCATTCCATGATGCTGGCTCACTCTCGAACCATAAAATTCAACTAATCCCACATCCAACTTTTCTTACCCCAATCCTCGCGACCTCATATCCCTTGCTACAACTTGCAAGGAGCAATGTTTTCAACTGCAAAAAGGTGAAAATCAATAAGTTACAAGAACAGTATAACCGGGACAGTAAACACATTGTACCCACGTTTACATATTGGTACAGTTCTCATCCAATTTTTTCAACACGGCATATAAAGTGAAAAAACAGCATAAATCAAAACAACCTCTTTGTGACCTGTATTTACACACCGCTTAAATTTTAGATAACAACTTGAAAGAATGACACTATCACAATAGATAGCGGCTCTTGAAAATGATTCATTTGGGGAAAAAATACACTGAAACTTTTATGTATGTAAACCTGTAAATACGATGTCTAACCACCAGAGGGCTTATCCCCTGGAGTCCCAAGGGACCCCACAATCCCTTGGGAGCACCTGTATATAAGGAGGCCTCACAGGCTGGAAATGCACTCTGAGATCTGTAATAAAGGACTACGGTCACACCTTACTTTGAGCTTGCAATATCTAATCTGACTCTTTATTCAAGACATAACAACTGGCGACTAGATACAAATGACAAACTTCACTGCAACAATGCAGAGAACTGGGGGCATCCTGGAGAAATTTTCTGAGGAAGATGATTGGGAAACCTACGTGGAATGACTCGACCAATACTTCGTGGCCAACGAGCTGGAAGGAGAAGTGAACGCTGCCAAATGAAGGGCAATCCTCCTCACTATTTGCGGGGCACCAACGTATGGCCTCATGGAAAATCTGCTCGCTCCAGCGAAACCCACAGACAAATCGTACGATGAGTTGTGTGCACTGGTCCGGGAGCATCTAAACCCAAAGGAAAGCGTTCTGATGGCGAGGTATCACTTCTACATGTGCAAGAGGTCTGAAGGCCAGGAAGTGGCGAGCTACGTCGCTGAGCTAAGGCGCCTTGTAGGACATTGCGAATTTGAAGGACACTTGGAACACATGCTCAGGGACTTCTTTGTACTTGGCATTGGCCATGAAGTAATACTTCACAAACTTTTGACTGTAGAGACCCCAACCTTGAGTAAAGCCATAGCGATAGCCCAGGCGTTTATCGCCACCAGTGAAAATACCAAACAAATTTCTCAGCACACGAGTGCTGCTGCAAGTACTGTGAACAAAGTAATATTGTTTTCGAATCGAAATGTACAGGGCAGGACTTACATGCCTGCAGCTGCATGTCCGCAGATGACTCAGAGTCCACCATCAAGGGTGGTGAATACAAAGCCATTAACACCTTGTTGGCGCTGCGGGGGTGATCGTCATTTCCATTCATGCCGCTTCAAAGGATACATTTGCAATGCCTGTGGAACAATGGGACACCTCCAACGTATGTGCAGGCGAGCTGCAAACCCTGCTAATCCTGCAAGGCACCATGTTGCAGAGGAAGACAGATCCACGACGAACTAGCGCCTCAGACCAAAGAGGCAGATGTATATGGGGTGCACACATTTACCACAAAGCTTCCCCCGATAATGCTGAATGTTGAATTAAATGGACTCCAAGTGTCCATGGAGCTGGACACGGGAGCAAGCCAGTCCATAATGAGCAAAAAGACTTTCGAAAAATTGTGGTGCAGCAAGGTCTCCAGGCCAGTCCTGACTCCCATTCGTACTAAACTGAGAATGTACACAAAGGAACTGATTCCTGTAATCGGCAGTGCTACCGTAAAGGTCTCCTACGATGGAGCGGTGCACGAGTTACCACTCTGGGTGGTACCAGGCGATTGCCCCACACTGTTCGGCAGGAGCTGGCTGGGAAAGATACACTGGAACTGGGACGACGTCCGAGCGCTTTCGTCCGTCGACGACACCTCATGTGCCCAGGTCCTAAACAAGTTCCCCTCGCTGTTCGACCCAGGCATCGGGAAGTTCCAAGGCGCAAAAGTACAGATCCATTTCATTCCGGGGGTGCGACCTATCCATCACAAGGCGCGAGCGGTACCTTACATGATGAGAGAGATGGTGGAGATCGAACTGGACAGGCTGCAATGAGAAGGCATCATTCCCCCGATCGAATTCAATGAATGGGCCAGTCCGATTGTTCCAGTCCTCAAGGGAGACAGCACCATCAGAATCTGTGGTGATTATAAAGTAACTATCGATCGTTTCTTACTGCAGGATCAATACCCGCTACCGAAGGCAGACGACCTATTTGCGATGCTGGCCGGAGGGAAAACGTTCATGAAGCTGGACTTGACCTCGGCCTACATGACGCAGGAGCCGGAGGAATCATCGAAGGGCCTCACCTGCATCAACACACACAAAGGTCTCTTCATTTACAACAGATGCCCGTTTGGGATTCGATCGGCCGCTGCGATATTCCAGAGGAACATAGAAGGCTTGCTGAAGTTGGTCCCGCGCACCGTGGTCTTCCAGGATCACATCTTGGTCACATGTCGGGACAGAGTCGAGCATCTGCAGAACCTGGAGAAGGTTCTTAGTCGGCTTAATCGTGTGGGGCTCAGGCTAAAAAGCTCGAAGTGCGTTTTCCTGGCGCCGGAAGTGGAGTTCCTGGGGAGAAGAATCGCCGTGGATGGCATCAGGCCCACCGATTCAAAGACGGAGGCAATCAATAATGCACCAAGACCACAGAACGTGACGGAGCTGCAGTTGTTTCTAGGACTCCTGAACTATTTTGGTAACTTCTTACCGGGTCTTAGCACATTGTTAGAACCACTGCACTCTTTACTGTGTAAAGGAGATGAACGGGTATGGGGTAAAAGCCAAGAAAATGCCTTTGAGGAAGCTAGGAAGCTGTTATGTTCAAACAAATTGCTTGTGTTGTACGATCCATGTAAACGTTTGATACTAGCATGTGATGCGTCATCGTACGGGGTTGGATGTGTATTGCAACAAGCTAATCAATTTGGGAAATTGCAACCGGTTGTTTATGCATTCAGAAGTCTGTCTAAGGACGAGAGGGCCTACAGTATGATCGAAAAAGAAGCGTTAGTGTGTGCTTACGGGGTAAAGAAAATGCATCAATATCATAGAAACATAGAAAAATAGGTGCAGGAGTAGGCCATTCGTCCCTTTGAGCCTGCACCGTCCATTCAATAAGATCATGGCTGATCATTCCTTCTGTACCCCTTTCCTGCTTTCTCTCCATACCCCTTGATCACCTTAACCATAAGAGCCATATCTAACTCCCTCTTGAATATATCCAATGAACTGGCATCAACAACTCTCTGCGGCAGGGAATTCCACAGGTTAACAACTCTCTGAGTGAAGAAGTTTCTCCTCATCTCAGTCCTAAATGGCCTACCCCTTATCCTAAGACTATGTCCCCAGGTTCTGGACTTCCCCAACATCAGGAACATTCTTCCCGCATCTAACCTGTCCCGTCCCGTCAGAATCTTATATGTTTACATGAGATCCCCTCTCATCCTTCTAAACTCCAGTGAATAAAGGCCCAGTTGATCCAGTCACTCCTCATATGACAGCCTAGCCATCCCTGGAATCAGTCTGGTGAACCTTCGCTGCACTCCCTCAATAGCAAGAACGTCCTTCCTCAGATTAGGAGACCAAAACGGAACACAATATTCCAGGTGAGGCCTCACTAAAGCCCTGTACAACTGCAGTAAGACCTCCCTGCTTCTATATTCAAATCCCCTAGCTATGAAGGCCAACATGCCATTTGCCTTCTTCACCGCCTGCTGTACCTGCGTGCCCACTTTCAGTGACCGATGAACCATGACACCCAGGTCTCATTGCACCACCCCTTTTCCAAGTCTGCCGCCATTCAGATAATATTCTGCCTTCGTGTTTTTGCTCCCAAAATGGATAATCTCACATTTATCCACATAATACTGCATCTGCCATGCATTTTCCCACTCACCTAACCTGTCCAAGTCACCCTGCAGCCTCTTAGCGTCCTCCTCACAGCTCACACCGCCACCCAGTTTAGTATCATCTGCAAACTTGGAGATATTACACTCTATTCCTTCATCCAAATCGTTAATGTTTATTGTAAAGAGCTGGGGTCCCAGCACTGAGCCCTGCGGCACTCCACTAGTCACTGCCTGCCATTCTGAAAAGGACCCGTTTATCCCGACTCTCTGCTTCCTGTCTGCCAACCAGTTCCCTATCCACGTCAGTATATTACCCCCAATACCATGTGCTTTGACTTTGCACAACAATCTCTTGTGCGGTACCTTGTCAAAAACCTTCTGAAAGTCCAAATAATCACATCCACTGGTTCTCCCTTGTTCACTCTGCTAATTACATCCTCAAAAAATTCCAGAAGATTCGTCAAGTATGATTTCCCTTTCATAAATCCATGCTGACTTGATCCGATCCTGTACCGCTTTCCAAATGCGCTGCTATTTCGTCCTTCATGATCGATTCCAACATTTTCACTACTGATGTCAAGCTAACTGGTCTATAATTACCCGTTTTCTCTCTCCCTCCTTTTTTAAAAAATGGTGTTACATTAGCTACACTCCAGTCCATGGGAACTGATCCAGAGTCAATAGACTGTTGGAAAATGATCACCTATGCATCCACTATTTCTAGGGCCACTTCCTTGAGCACTCTGGGATGCAGACTATCAGGCCCTGGGGATTTATCGGCCTTCAATCCCATCAATTTCCCTAACACAATTTCCCGCCTAATGAGGATATCCTTCAGTTCCTCCTTCTCACTAGACCCACTGTCCCTTAGTACCTTCGGAAGTTTATTTGTATCTTCCTTCGTGAAGACAGAACCGAAGTATTGGTTCAATTGGTCTGCCATTTCTTTGTTCTCCATTATAATTTCACTTGAATCCGACTGCAAGGGACCTACGTTTGTCTTTACTAATCGTTTTCTCTTCACATATTTATAGAAGCTTTTGCAGTCAGTTTTTATATTACCTGCAAGCTTCCACTCCTACTCTATTTTCCCCCTCTTAATTAAACCCTTAGTCCTCCTCTGTTGAATTCTAAATTTCTACCAGTTTGTTGCTTTTTCTAGCCAATTTATATGCTTCTTCCTTGGCTTTAACAATATCCTTAATTTCCTTTGTTAGCCATGGTTGAGCCACCTTCCCAGTTTTATTTTTACTCCAGACAGGGATGTACATTTGCTGAAGTTCATCCATGTGATCTTTGAATGTTTGCCATTGCTTATCCACCGTCAACCCTTTTAGTATTGTTTACCAGTCTAATCTAGCCAATTCACGCCTCATACCGTCGAAGTTACCTTTCCTTAAGTTCAGGACCCTAGTTTCCGAATTAACTTTGTCACTCTCCATCTTTATAAAGAATTCTACCATATTATGGTCACTTTTCCCCAAGGGGCCTCGCACAATAAGATTGCTAATTAGTCACTTCTCATTACACAATACCCAGTCTAGGATGGCCAGCTCCCTGGTTGGTTCCTCGACATATTGGTCTAGAAAACCATCCCTAATACACTCCAGGAAATCATCCTCCACCGCATTGCTACCAGTTAGGTTAGCCCAATCAATGTGTAGATTAAAGTCGCCCATGATAACTGCTGTACCTTTATTGCACACATCCCTTATTTATTGCTTGATGCTGTCCCCAACCTCACTACTACTATTTGGTGGTCGATACACAACACCCACTAGCGTTTTCAGCCCTTTGATATTCCGCAGCTCCACCCATACTGATTCCACATCATCCAGGCTAATGTCCTTCTTTACAATTGCATTGATTTCATCTTTAACCAGCAACGCCACCCCGCCTCCTTTTCCTTTCTGTCTATCCTTCCTAAATGCTGAATACCCTTGGATGTTGAGTTCCCAGCCTTGGTCCCCCTGGAGCCATGTCTCCGTGATGCCAATCACATTGTATCTGTTAACTGCTATCTGCGCAGTTAATTCATCCACCTTATTCCAAGTACTCCTCGCATTGAGGCACCGAGCCTTCAGGCTTGTTTTTTTGACACAATTTGCCCCTTTAGAATTTTGCTGTAATGTGGCCCTTTTTGTTTTTTGCCTTGGGTTTCTCTTTTACTATTCTCCTGTCTATATTTTGCTTCTGCCTCCTTTTTATTTCCCTCTGTCTCGCTGCATAGGTTCCCATCCCCCTGCCATATTAGTTTAACTCCTTCCAACAGCACTAGCAAACACTCCCCCTAGGATATTGGTTCCGGTCCTGCCCAGATGGAGACCGTCCGGTTTGTACTGGTCCCATCTCCCCCAGAACCGGTTCCAATGTCCCAGGAATTTGAATTGCTCCCTTCTGCACTACTCCTCAAGCCACATATTCATCTGAGCTATCCTGCGATTCCTACTCTGACTTGCACGTGGCATTGGTAGCAATCCTGAGATTACTACTTTCTGTTCGGGCTCAAATTTGAATTGGAAACCAACCATAAGCCGCTTATATCCCTCTTTTCTGAAAGCAAGGGGATAAATATGAATGCATCGGCCCACATCCAGAGATACAACTACGCCATCTGTTTAAAAAAGGGGGCAGGCAAAAGGCAGGTAACTATAGGCCGGTTAGTTTAACATCTGTAGTGGGGAAAATGCTTGAAACTATCATTAAGGAAGAAATAGCGGGACATCTAGATAGGAATAGTGCAATCAAGCAGACGCAGCATGGATTCATGAAAGGGAAATCATGTTTAACTAACTTACTGGAATTCTTTGAGGATATAACGAGCATGGTGGATAGAGGTGTACCGATGGATGTGGTGTATTTAGATTTCCAAAAGGCATTCGATAAGGTGCCACACAAAAGGTTCCTGCAGAAGATAAAGGTACACGGAGTCAGAGGAAATGTATTAGCATGGATAGAGAATTGGCTGGCGAACAGAAAGCAGAGAGTCGGGATAAATGGGTCCTTTTCCGGTTGGAAATGAGTGGTTAGTGGTGTGCCACAGGGATCAGTGCTGGGACCACAACTGTTTACAATATACATAGATGACCTAGAAGAGGGGACAGAGTGTAGTGCAACAAAATTTGCAGATGACACTAAGATTAGTGGGAAAGCGGGTTGTGTAGAGGACTCAGAGAGGCTGCAAGGAGATTTGGATAGGTTAAGTGAATGGGCTAAGGTTTGGCAGATGGAATACAATGTCGGAAAGTGTGAGGTCATCCACCTTGGGAAAAAAAACAGTAAAAGGGAATATTATTTGAATGGGGAGAAATTATAACATGCTGTGGTGCAGAGGGACCTGGGGGTCCTTGTGCATGAATCCCAAAAGGTTAGTTTGCAGGTGCAGCAGGTAATCAGGAAGGCGAATGGAATGTTGGCCTTCATTACGAGAGGGATGGAGTACAAAAGCAGGGAGGTCTTGCTGAAACTGTATAAGGTATTGGTAAGGCTGCACCTGGAGTACTGCGTGCAGTTTTGGTCACCTTACTTAAGGAAGGATATACTAGCTTTGGAAGGGGTACAGAGACGATTCACTAGGCTGATTCCAGAAATGAGGGGGTTATCTTATGATGATAGATTGAGTAGACTGGGTCTTTACTCGTTGGAGTTCAGAAGGATGAGGGGTGATCTTATAGAAACATTTAAAATCATGAAAGGGATAGACAAGATAGAGGCAGAGAGGTTGTTTCCACTGGTAGGGGAGACTAGAACTAGGAGGCACAGCCTCAAAATACGGAGGAGCCAATTTAAAACCGAGTTGAGAAAGAATTTCTTCTCCCAGAGGGTTGTGAATCTGTGGAATTCTCTGCCCAAGGAAGCAGTTGAGGCTAGCTCATTGAATGTTTTCAAGTCAAAGATAGATAGATTTTTAACCAATAAGGGAATTAAGGGTTACGGGGAGAGGGCGGGTAAGTGGAGCTGAGTCCACGACCAGATCAGCCATGATCTTATTGAATGGCGGAGCAGGCTCGAGGGGCTAGATGGCCTACTCCTGTTCCTAATTCTTATGTTCTTATGTTCTTATCTGCCACAGACCAGGTACAGAAAACTGTGCCAATACTCTTAGTAGGCTGGCATTACCCACCACAGGGGTGGAGATGGCACAGCCTGCAGAGTTAGTTATGGTAATGGAAGCATTCGAGAGTGAGCAATCACCTGTTACCGCCCGACAGATTAGAACCTGGACGAGCCAGGACCCCTTACTGTCCTTAGTAAAGAACTGTGTGCTCCACGGGAGTTGGTCTAGTGTCCCGTTAGAAATGCAGGAGGAAATAAAGCTGTACCAGCAGCGCAAAGATGAAATGTCTTTAGAGGCAGACTGCCTCCTATAGGGTAATCGGGGTAGTGATGCCAAAAAAGGGCAGGGACACTTTCATCAATGATCTCAACAGCACCCACCCAGGCATCGTAATGATGAAAGCGATAGCCAGATCCCACGTGTGGTGGCCCGGTATCAATGCAGACTTAGAGTCCTGCATGCGCAAGTAATACATGTTCACAGTTAAGCAATGTACCCAGGGAGGCGCCACTAAGTTTATGGACCTGGCCCTCCAAACTGTGGTCCGGGGTCCATGTTGACTATGCAGGCCCATTCTTGGGAAAAATGTTCTTAGTGGTTGTAGATGCGTATTCCAAATGGATTGAATGCGTGATAATGTCGGCAAGCACATCTGCTGCCACCATTGAAAGCCTACGGGCCATGTTTGCCATGCACGGCCTGCCTGATGTCCTTGTAAGTGACAATGGGCCGTGCTTTACCAGTGCCGAGTTCAAGGAGTTCATGACCCACAATGGGGTCAAACATGTCACATCTGCCCCGTTTAAACCAGCGTTCAACGGTCAGGCAGAACGAGCAGTTCAAACAATCAAGCAGAGCTTGAAAAGGGTAACTGAAGGCTCACTGCAGACTCGCTTATCCCGAGTCCTGCTTAGTTACCACACAAGATCCCACTGGGGTCCCTCCCGCTAAACTGCTCATGAAAAGGGCACTTAAGACAAGGCTCTCGTTATTCTACCCTGATCTACACGAACAGGTAGAGAGCAGACGACTTCAACAGAATACATATCATGATCGCGCAAATGTGTCACGCGAAATTGAGATAAATTATCCTGTATTTGTGTTGAACTATGGACAAGGTCCCAAGTGGATTGCTGGCACTGTTTTGGCCAAAGGGGGGAGTAGGGTGTTTGTGGTCAAACTCTCAAACGGACTCACTTGCAGGAAACACTTGGGCCAAACCAAACTCAGATTTATGGACTATCCAGAACAACCCACAATAGACTCCATTTTTTTCGACCTTCCAACACACACACAAGTGGCAACCGACCCAGCGGTTGACCACGAAGCAGAACCCATCACCCGCAACAGCCCAGCAGGACTCACCACCCCCAGCAGCCCACCAAGGCGAGCTGCACAGCAGTCCTGCGAGGGCCCAACAAACGACTCACCAAAACCAGCATTTCAACCAAGAAAATCAACCAAGGAAAGGAAGGCTCCAGATCGACTCACATTGTAAATAGTTACACTATTGACTTTGGGGTGAGTGTTGTTATATATGTAAGCCTGTAAATACCATGTCTAGCCACCAAAGGGCTTATCCCCTGGCGTCCCAAGGGATCCCACAATCTCTTGGGAGCACCTGTATATAAGGAGGCCTCATAGGCTGGAGAGGCACTCTGAGATCTGTAATAAAGGACTACGGTCACACCTTACTTTGAGCTTGCAGTATCTAGTCTGACTCTTTATTCAAGACATACTACATACACCCCCACAAACACACACCCCCACACTCAAACACAAGTAACACACAAAGTAGGTTGCTCAGGATAGTCCATGAATCTGAGTTTGATTTGGTCCAAGTGTTTCCGGTGAATGAGTCCATTTGAAAGTTTAACCCGAAACACCCTGCTCCCTTCTTTGGCCACGACAGTGCCGGGAAGCCACCTGAGACCTTGTCCATAATTCAATACAAGTACAGGATCATTGATTTCAATCTCGCGAGGCACATTTGCGCTATCATGGTATGTACTTTGTTGAAGCTGCCTGCTCTCTACCTGTTCATGTAGATTAGGGTGAACAAGCCATGTCTTAAATGCTCTTTTCATGAGCAGTTCAGCAGGTGGGATCCCAGTGAGTGAATGGGTTCTTGTGCGGTAGCTAAGCAGGACTCGGGATAGGCGAGTCTGCAGTGAGCCTTCCGTTACCCTCTTCAAGCCCTGCTTGATGATTTGCATTGCTCTCTCTGCCTGACCGTTGAACACTGGTTTAAACGGGGCAGATGTGATGTGTTTGATCCCGTTGTGGGTCATGAATTCTTTGAACTTAGCACTGGTAAAACATGGCCCATTGTCGCTCACCAGGATATCGGGTAGGCCGTGTGTGGCAAACATGGCCCGCAGGCTTTCAGTAGTGGCAGCGGACGTGCTAGCATACATTATATGACATTCAATCCATTTGGAGTACGCATCTACAACCACAAGGAACATTTTACCCAAGAACGGGCCTGCATAGTTGACATGTACCCTAGACCACGGTTTGAAGGGCCAAGACCATAAGCTAGCAGCGCCTCCCTGGGTGCGTTGCTTAACTGCGAGCATGTATTACATATGTGCACGCAGGACTCTAAGTCCGCATCGATACCAGGCCACCACACGTGGGATCTGGCTATCGCTTTCATCATTACGATGCCTGGGTGGGTACTGTGGAGGTCACTGATGAAGGTGTCTCTGCCCTTCTTGGGGACCACTACACGATTTCCCCACAGTCTGCCTATATAGACATTTCATCTTTGCACCGCTGGAACGGCTTTATCTCTTCCTGCATTTCCACTGGGACACTGGACCTGTGAAGCACACAGTTTTTGTCTAGGGACAATAAGGGGTCCTGGCTCGTCCTGGTTTTGATCTGCTGGGTAGTGACGGGTGATTGCTCACTCTCAAATGCTTCCATAACCATGGCTAAATCTGCGGGCTGTGCCATTTCCACCCTCATGGGCAATGGCAGCCTACTGAGAGCATTGGCGCAGTTTTCTGTGCCTGGCCTGTGGCGGATGGCGTAGTTGTATGCGGACAACGTGAGCGCCCATCTCTAGATGCGGGCCGATGCATCGGTATTTATTCCCTTACTCTCGGAAAACAGGGATATAAGAGGCTTATGGTCAGTTTCCAATTCAAATTTTAGCCCAAACAGATATTGATGCATTTTCTTTACCCCATAGACACACGCTAATGCTTCTTTTTCAATCATGCTGTAGGCGCTCTCAGCCTTAGACAGACTCCTAGATGCATAAGCAACTGTTGCAATTTCCCAAAATCATTAGCTTGTTGCAATACACACCCGACGCCATATGACGACGCATCACATACTAGTACCAAACGCTTACATGGATCATACAACACAAGAAATTTGTTTGAGCATAACTATTTTCTCGCTTTTACAAAGGCATTTTCTTGGCTTTTGCCCCATGCCCATTCGTCCCCTTTATGCAGTAAGACATGCAGTGGTTCTAACAGTGTGCTGAGACCCGGTAAGATGTTACCAAAGCAGTTCAGGGGTCCCAGAAACTACCGCAGCTCCGTCACGTTCTGTGGCCTCGGTGCGTTCTCGTTTGCCTCCGTCTTCAGATCGGTGGGCCTGATGCCGTCCGCCGCGATCCTCCTCACCAGGAACGCCACTTCAGGCACCAGGAAAAGGCACTTCGAGCGTTTTATCTTGAGCCCCATGCGGTTGAGTTGACTGAGAATCTCCTCCAGATTCTGCAGATGCTCGACTGTCCTGACCTGTGACCAAGATGTCGTCCTAGAAGACCACGGTGCGCGGGACCGACTTCAGGAAGCTTTCCATGTTTCTCTGGAATATTGCCGCTGCTGAATGAATTCCAAATGGGCATCTGTTATAAATGAAAAGACTTTGTGCTTGTTGATGCAGGTGAGGCCCTTCGATGTTTCCTCCAGTTCCTGCGTCAGGTAGGCTGAAGTCAAATCCAGCTTCATGATCGTCTTTCCTCCCACCAGCGTTGCAAAGAGGTCATCGGCCTTTGGTAGTGTGTATTGGTCTTGCAGGGAGAAACGATTGATAGTTACTTTGTAATCGCCACAGATTCTGACGGTGTCGTCTCACTTGAGGACTGGGACAATAGGACTGGCCCATTTGTTGAACTCGATTGGTGAGATGATGCCCTCTCTTTGTAGCTGGTCTAGCTCGATCTCTATCCTTTCTCTCATCATGTACGGTACTGCTCTCGCCTTGTGATGGATGTGTCGCGCCCGTGGAATTAGGTGGATCTGCACTTTTGCTCCTTGGAATTTCCTGATGCCTGGTTTGAACAGCGAAGGGAGCTTGTTTAAGACCTGGGCACACTCAGTGTCATCAGCGGGCGATAGTGCTCGGATGTCGTCCCAGTTCCACGGTTGACCACGAAGCAGAATTCATCATCCACAGCAGCCCAGCAGGGCTTAACACACCAGGCAGCCCAGCAAGGCCAGCTGCACAGCAGCCCAGCGAGGGCGCAACAAATGATTAAACAACACCAGCTTTCACACCGAGACGATCAACCAGGGCAAGAAGGGCCCCAGATCGACTCACATTGTAAATAGTTACACTATTGACTTTGCGGGGGGGGGGGGGGAGTGTTGTTATATATGTATACTTGTATTTACTCTGTACAGCCACCAGAGGGCTCATCCCCTGGAGTCCCAAGGGATCCCATAATCGCTTGGGAGCACAGGTATTTAAGGAGGGTTCACAGGTTGGAGAGGCACTCTGGAGACCTGTAATAAAAGACTAAGGTCACAGTTTACTTTGAGCTCAGTGTTCAGTCTGACTCTTTCTCCATGCACAACATCCTCCACTTAGGGCGGTCTTTGTCCAGGGACTCCCAGGTGTCAGTAGGGATGTCACACTTTATCAGGGAGGCTTTGAGGGTGTCCTTGTAACGCTTCCGCTGCCCACCTTCGGCTCGTTTGCCGTGAAGGAGTTCTGAGTAGAGCACTTGCTTTGGGAGTCTCGTGTTTGGCATGCGAACTATGTAGCCTGCCCAGTGGAGCTGATCAAGTGTGGTCAGTGCTTCAATGCTGGGGATGTTGGCCTGGGCGAGGACGCTAATGTTGGTGCGTCTATCCTCCCAGAGGATTTGTAGGATCTTGCGACGACATCATCGGTGGTATTTCTCCAGCGACTTGAGGTGTCTACTTTACATGGTCCATGTCTCTGAGCCATACAGGAGGGCGGGTATTACTACAGCCCATAAGCTTGGTGGCAGTTTGAGGGCCTGGTCTTCAAACACTCTTTTCCTCAGGTGGCCGAAGGCACACTAGAGGCGGTGTTCGATCTCGCCCTGCTCTTGTTGATAGGAGACTCCCAAGATATGGGAAGTGGTTCACGTTGTCCAGGGCCATGCCGTGGATCTTGATGACTGGGGGGCAGCGCTGTGCGGCGAGGACAGGCCAGTGGAGGACCTTTGTCTTATGGATGTTTAGCGTAAGGCTCATGTTTCGTATGCCTCAGTAAATACTTCGACTATGGGCTGGAGTTCAGCCTCTGTATGTGCGCAGACACAGGCGTCGTCCGCGTACTGTGGCTCGACGACAGAGGTTGGAGTGGTCTTGGACCTGGCCTGGAGACAGCAAAGGTTGAACAGGTTACCACTGGTTCTGTGGTTTAGTTCCACTCCAGTGGGGAGCTTGTTGACTGTGATGTGGAGCATGGCGGCGAAGAAGATCATGCTCTAATTATAGCTAACACAACTGCAAAATGATGGAAGGTGTTATTGATAGCCCCAGACATTACTGCAGGAGTTCCACTGGGCAGTGTCCTAGGCCCAACCATCTTCAGCTGCTTCATTAATGACCATCCCTCCATCATAAGGTCAGAAGTGGAGATTTTCTCTGATGATTGCAGTGTTCAGTTCCATTTGCAATGCCTCAGATAATGAAGCAGTCTGTGTCCACTGCAGCAAGACCTGGAGAACATCCAGGTTTGGGCTGATAAGTGGCAATTAACATTTTTGTCACATAAGTGGCAATCACCATCTACAAAAGAGAGAGTCTAATCACCTCCCCATGACATTCAATGGTATTACCATCATCAAATCCCCCACCATCAACATCCTGGGGGGGTCACCATTGACCAGAAACTTAACAGGACCAGCCATATAAATATTGTGGCTACAAGAACAGGTCAGAGGCTGGGTAATTCTGTGGGGAGTGACTCACCTCCTGATCCCCCCCAAGCCTTTCCACCAACTACAAGACACAAGTCAGGAGTGTGATGGAATCCTCTCCATTTGCCTGCTGCTCAAACAACACTCAAGAAGTTCGACACCATCCAGGACAAAGCAGCCCGATTGATGGGAAATCCATCCAGCACCTTGAACATTCATTCCCTCCACCACCAGCGCAACATGGCTGCAGTGTGTACCATCTACAAGATGCAATACAGCAACCTGCCAAGGTTTCTTCGACAGCACCTCCCAAATCCGCACCTAGAAGGACAAGGGCAGCAGGTGCATGGGAACACCACCACCTCAAAGTTCCCCTTCATGTCGCGCACCATCCTGACTTGGAAATATATCACCGTTCCTTCATCTTACCTTTTTTAAAGCTCCAAGGTTCCGTGTTCACTTCAATTCACTTCCTTCATATCAGTGAACTTCTCCACTCTTTATCCAACTCTTTTACTGATAATTCCACTCTACATTTATCAATTTCCTTCAGTTCAGTCCTCAGTAACAGAGCTTCCAATGACTGACTTACGAGCATTGATGACATGTTTCTTTCAATTCTTCAAAGACCCTCGCAAGTTTAATCAACGTCTATCAACTCAGATGATTATTACCTCCACTCTTAATGCTTCATCCTCTGAACTCAAATGAAGCTTCTACATCTCCATTATCAAAGCTGCCTCTATGAAGCTTGGCATCCCACTTCGAACTAAATATTTTTTTCTCATCAATAATTCTTAAATCTCTGTAATACCCAACATTTTCCAAGGTTTCAAAATTGCTCCTAAAGATCTTCTAACACCTCTTTTACACTCTTAGATTGATATAAGGGAAAGCTTATTTTCTGATATGCCATCCCTCTCTTTCAAATATTTTTGCATCTCTAACTTTTAAAACCTAAGTTTGGTATTACCTAATCATTACTTTCTGACTCTCCATCTCTTTAATCTTTTCAATTTTAGTGTTTCCCTGAACTTTGGCTTTTAGTACTTCTCCTTGGTTTCTCAATGAATAATGTAGCTGAAACGATACAGTGTGAGAATGTGAATCCTGCTGCCACATACAGTGATTGAAACAGATAGCATTGATGCATTTAAGGGAGGCTTGATGAGTACATGAGGGAGAAAGGAATTGAGGGACATGGATGGGAAGAGGTAATTCGATTGGGAAGAGGCTACTGAGGAGTATAAAGGCACATTTGGGCTGAATAGCTATAGATTCTACTGGCCATGATTTTCTGGAGCAGGCTATCGAACAGCATCTGCTGTTGGTTAGACTTGCCCTTGCACGTTTTGGTTTTAAAACTTTTTGCATGGAAAGTTGTTAAAAGTGCAATCTGATAATGGCACAGCGAGGTAAACAGGGCACTGGGACCTGAGTAAACAGGGCAAGCAACCTTGTGTCTTAACTGTAACAAGATAATGTGTAGCGCTCTCTAGCTAGGAGGTATAGGGAGCTGTATTGAGAGAGAGGGTCTGTGAAGGAATGCCATCTGAAGCTCCACATGGTTGTTTGAGGCCTCCCAAATAAATAGAGTTAAGTTGAACTAAGAGTGTTCAAGAGACTATGAAATACATGGTGTCAGAAGCGGAAACTTCCGATTTTTTGTCGAACGCATCTATGACCGAAATATTGGAACTGTAAGACTTTTTCAATCTGATCGAAATCGACATAAAGTAGTTCACTGCAAAGTGTGCTTCCTACACATCGCGTGTGGATCCGTGAATGGCGAATAATAGTCATAAGCTTGTAAAATAATCTAGAGGCATTGGTAAAGTAAACTTAAAGTGGCATAAGTATTTGTAGAGCCTCGATTGAAAAAGTATTTCGACAATTACTTGGCCACAATATTTTACTATTAGACTTGCTCTAGTACTCTGGGTAATTGAACTGTATACATTTTTGTGACAAACTGAAAATCCTAAACTGTAGCGAGCTATCATGACCACCACGGTGCCAACTCCACGCACATTCCTCTCCCACCTCTATTGCAGGTGACAGGCGATTTAAAAGCCAACTGGAAAAAATTCAAACAGCTTTGCGACAGCTATGAAATTATCACAAATATTGTGGAAAAACCAGATAGAGTTACGGTTGCAATGTATATCACTGCCATTGGCAGCAATGCCCTAGATATCCACAATAATGTTCCCAACAATAGCAGCGCATTTGGAAAGCAGTGACAGGATTGGTCCAAGTCAGCATGGATTTATGAAAGGGAAATCATGCTTGACAAATCTTCTAGAATTTTTTGAGGATGTAACTAGTAGCGTGGACAAGGGAGAACCAGTGGATGTGGTGTATTTGGACTTTCAAAAGGCTTTTGACAAGATCCCACACAAGAGATTGGTATGCAAAATTAAAGCACATGGTATTGGGGGTAATGTATTGATGTGGATAGAGAACTGGTTGGCAGACAGGAAGCAGAGGGTCCTTTTCAGAATGTGACCAGTGGGGTGCCGCAGGGCTCAGTGCTGGGACCCCAGCTATTTACAATATACATCAATGATTTAGGTGATGGAATTGAGTGTATTATCTCCAAGTTTGCAGATGACACTAAGCTGGGTGGCAGTGTGAGCTGTGAGGAGGATGCTAAGAGGCTGCAGGGTGACTTGGACAGGTTAGGTGAGTGGGCAAATGCATGGCAGATGCAGTATAATGTAGATAAATGTGAGGTTATCCACTTTGTTGGCAAAAACAGGAAGGCAGAATATTATCTGAATGGCGACAGATTAGGAAAAGGGGAGGTGCAACGAGACCTGGGTGCCATGGTACATCAGTCATTGAAAGTAGGCATGCAAGTACAGCAGGCGGTGAAGAAGGCAAATGGCATGTTGGCCTTCATAGGTAGGGGATTTGAGTATAGGAGCAGGGAGGTCTTAATGCAGTTGTACAGGGCCTTGGTGAGGCCTCACCTGGAATATTGTGTTCAGTTTTGGTCTCCTAATCTGAGGAAGAACGTTCTTGCTATTGAGGAAGTGCAGCGAAGGTTCATCAGACTGATTCCCGGGATGGCAGGACTGACACATGAGGAGAGGCTGGATCGACTGGGCCTGTATTCACTGGAGTTTAGAAGAATGAGAGGGGATCTCATAGAAATATATAAAATTCTGACGGGACTGGACAGGTTAGATGCAGGAAGAATGTCCCCGATGTTGGGGAAGTCCAGAACCAGGGATCACAGTCTAAGGATAAGGGGTAAGCCATTTAGGACCGAGATGAGGAGAAACTTCTTCACTCAGAGAGTTGTTAATCTGCGGAATTCTCTACCGCAGAGAGTTGTTGATGCCAGTTCGTTAGATATATTCAAGAGGGAGTTAGATATGGCCCTGATGGCTAAAGGGATCAAGTGGAATGGAGAGAAAGCAGCAAAGGGGTACTGAAGTGAATGATCAGCAATGATCTTATTGAATGGTGGTGCAACTCTAAGAGGGCCGAATGGCCTATTCCTGCACCTATTTTCTATGTTTCTATAAGAACATAAGAAATAGGAACAGGAGTCGGCCATACAGCCCCTCGAGCCTGCTCCGCCATTCAATAAGATCATGGCTGATCTGATCATGGACTCAGCTCCACTTCCTCGCCCTTTCAAAGCTACGAAACCCCTTAATACCTCCTCTTTCACTATGTTTATTTCATCCAGAATTTCACACTCCTCCTTGAAAGCAGAATCCGTATTGCCCCTTTCCTTTGTGAAAACAGACGCAAACTATTCATTAAGAACCATACCAACATCTTCCGCCTCCACACAAAGATTACCCTCATGGTCTCTTATAGGCCCTACCCTTTCTTTAGTTACCTTCTTACTCTTAATGTATTTATAGAACATCTTTGGGTTTTCCTTAATTTTACTAGCCAAGAATTTTTCATGCTCTCTCTTAGCATTCCTAATATCCTTTTTAATTTTACCTCTTAACCTTCTATATTCCTCCAAAGATTCTATAATATGAATCAGAAGGTTGTGGGTTGAAGTCCCACTCCAGGGGCTTGAGCACAAAAAAAATCTAGGCTGACACTCCAGTGCAGTGCTGATGGAGTGTCAATTTTCAAATGAGACATTAAACCGAGATATTTGCTCTCTCAAGTGGACATAAAAGATCCCATGACATTATTGAGAAGAGCAGGGGAGTTATCTCTGGCGCCCTGGCCAATATTTATCCCTCAATCAATGTAATAAGAAACAGATTATCTGGTCATTATCACATTTTTTTGTGAGAGCTTGCTTGTACGCAAATTGGCTGCTGCGTTTCCTGCATTACAACATGACTACACTTAAAAAAGTACTTCATTGGCTTTGAGATATCCGGTGGTTGTGAAAGGAATAATATAAATCCAAGTCTTTCTTTTTTAATAGTTAATTTTCAGTGTCAAAAATGTTGATTTATCACATAACTAAAAGGGTACTTAGACTGGAATGGTTAAGACCAATGTTCCCTCTATTTTTTTTCTTGCGCGATTCCTTTAACTGGCTGCGTGACCTATTCAAATTTTCGCGCAGTTATTTCCATTGATAAGCCGGTGAGCTGGCCGTGCGGGACCTCCAGACCGCTGTGCGGCCACGCAGTTTAGTGGGAACGTTAGTCAAGACTTAACTTTCTGTGGTGCGCTGAGTTTGTATCTACCGCGCAAATACAGCAACCCCAAGTCATTCAATGCATTTCAATGGTGAGGCAGACGCTAATGGCAGAGCTCCGGATCGAACGACAACCTTTTCATATCCGCGTTTAATTTCGCATCTGCCCAGCCTCAAATTGCTGCAGCATTTGCGCATAAATAACAGCGAGCCTCACCGTTATATGGACAGCAAATAATTTGATTTAACTCTCCAGGTGACGTAGTTAAAAATAACACTATTATGTTGACAGGACGATGTAGTTGTGCAAGTTCTTTCTAACAGTGCCTCCTGCAGGCCGCACGCCTTTGCAGATCACGTGACTCCACTGTTGCGGCGGTTGCTAGGGTGGCGCGTCGGGCACGCGCGGTGACGGCGGCGCGCGCAGTGGTTGTTGGGGCGGAGCTGGTTTAAAGCTGCTTGAGGGCTTGGGGAGAGTCCTGTCCGGCTCTGCACCATAGGTGTGGGGACTAGGGGTGGCCTGATACTGGGCTAAGGCCTTGGTGATCGGCTCCTCCGCTCCTCGTACATGAGGGAGAGAGCGAAGAAAGCGCCATGAGCGGTCAGTTCGTGAAGCGGACCCAGGACTCGCTGGGGAAAGTGATCAAGAAGCCGCCGTTGACCGAGAAGCTGCTCAGCAAGCCCCCTTTCCGCTATTTGCACGATATCTTTACCGAGGTGAGCGGGGCGGGGAAGAAAGGGGATGGGAGGCCTGGACTCCAGGCCAAAGGCTGCGAGGTGGCGCTTCCTCCCCGGAGCTGGCGGGCTGGTTGCTAGGGACACACCGCGACGCCACCGGGCCTACCGGCTTAAATCCACAGCAAGTGCCTCCGGTCGGAGAATCCTCGGGATCCGACAGCCGAGGGCATTTTATTCTGGCAAAGCGGCGGCAAGTGCCTGTTGCTTGGAGGTAAACAAAGCGGGGTTGGGGACCTGTCCTGGAGAGGTTTTTTGCTTTCGAAATTTTAATCACAGCACCCCACCCCCATACGGAAGACTTATTATCAAACTGGTGATAATCTGTGTGGTCGTAGTTGGTTGAATTTCAGAAGACCCCCTGTTCACATGGATGGAGGGTCTAATACTTGGTTCTTGTCAACAAAGAAACTGAATTCGTATTTGTGGATTTCTCGGCAGTTTGGTTGGGAGACTGTTTAAGGCAGTTTCTCCTTGTCAAACGCCTGGTTGAACGTTATAAAATGCCAGGCTCAATAAATTTGGCTGTACTCACAATTGTATTGAAAGTTCTTCATTTGTATATATGATAGAAGTTATAACTGGAGGTAGAACTTTACATATCCAGTACTCTGCATACCAAGTATTCATTCTTTCACATCCACCTCCTAAAAATCTAATTTGTAGGAAGTATTTAATGTGTGTTTACTCTTTCCCCCCCCCCTTCAATATCTAGCATTTTGCATCTCCATAAGCAGGGATATACATTTACTTTTTGGGTTTTTCAATGTTTGATATTTCTTTGGATTCCTTGTCACTCCTGTAAGTGAACCCCATGATCCTTACAAACTGGGGTGTATATTTATCTGCACCCAATGTCTAGGATTGAAGAAAACCCTGGACATTGCATTCTGTCTTATATAATATACCACTTTGGAAGATGGGGGGATATACATTATTAGAGAATTACTCTGATATACCAATAAACCAACAAACACATTTATTTGACCTTATTCAACAGCAACAACAACTTGCATTTATATAGTGCCTTTTAATGTAGTCAAAATATCAAAACAACAATGTCTTCTCCTGTTAGTCCTTAACATAAAATTGATCCTTGAAACATGGTCCCTAAATTATGGACCAAAATGCTGTCGCAGAGCCACTGATTAGCTTTGTGTGCCATATTGAGATCAGGCTGACTGGGAGTAAGTCAAACTTAAATCCTTTTGAATATAAACCACAACAAAGATAAACAAAGAATAGTTTAAAAAAAAATGTAACTAATAACTATATTTCATGGCTAGCCATTCACAGGTTGTCATTTACATAGAGCTTCATTAATTTTCTTTTAATTAATTCATGGGATGTGGGCGTTACTGTTCATCCCTAATTGCCCTTGAGACGGTGTTGGTGAGCTACCTTCTTGAACCGCTGCAGTCAGTGCGGTGAAGATGCTCCAACAGTGCTATTGCTTGTGTTCTTGAGTTCCAGGATTTTGACCCAGCGATGATGAAGGAACGACGATATATTTCCAAGTTGGGGTGTTGAGTGACTTGGAGATGATGGTGTTGCTGCTGCCCTTGTCCTTCTAGGTGATAGAGGTCGTGGGTTTGGGAGATGCTTTCGAAGAAGTATTGGCAAGTTGCTGCAGTGTATCTTGTAAATGGTGCACGCTGCAGCCACTGTGTGCCAGTGGTGGAGAGGGTGAAGGTTTAATGTAGTGGATGGGTTGCCAGTCAAGCGGGCTGCTTTGTTCTGGATGGTGTTGAGGGTCTTGAGTGTTGCTGGATATGTACTCATCCAAGCAAGTGGAGAGTATTCCATCATACTCCTGATTTGTGTCTTGTAGATGGTGGAAAGGCTTTAGGGAGTCAGGAGGTGAGTCACTTGCCACAGAATACCCAACCTCTGACTTGCTCTTGTAGCCACAATATTTATGTGGCTCGTCCAGTTAAGTTTCTGGTAAATGGTGACCCTCAGGCTGTTGATAGGGGATTCAACGATAGCACAGGTTGAAACTCCCTTATCCGGCACCTTGGTTCAGGACCTGGCCTGTGCCGGATGAAGAATTTTGCCAGATGAGGGGAGTTCATCGGCCCGGGGCAGGTGGCCCGAGGTCAGGGAGGTTGGTGGCCCGAGCAGGCCCCGAAGAGCACCCCCTCCCCCCAGAGGGAATGCTGAGCGGAGGAATGGTCGGCCCGACCCCCCCGCACCCCCGAAGGGAGCGCAGAGCGGCCGGTCCGAGGACACGGCCCACCGGAGAGACTGCTGAGTGGAGGAGCGGCCGGCCCGAGGACTGCGGCTGCAGAAGTTCCAGCAGGACGACGAGGTGGAGGCAGCTGCTAAACCCGTCATCGAGAAGATCGATTATATTGGTGAGTATCCTGTACAAATTTTTTTTTAATGTATGTTCTGAGACCGGGGAAGGAAGGATTTTGACCAGCCACATTCTGTGCATACGCCACCCGGCGGCCAGGAATGTGCCGGACGAGGGGTGGTGCCGGATAAAGGAGTCCCGGATAAGAGAGGTTCAACTTGTAATGCCATTGAATGTCAAGAGGGAGTCGTTAGACTCTTGTTGGAAATGGTCATTGCCTGGCACATGTGTGGCATGAATGTTACTTGCCACTTATCGGCTCAATGTTGTCCAGGTCTTGCTGCATTCGGGCATGGACTGCTTTATTATCTGAGGAGTTGTGAATGGAACTGAACAATAAGCGAACATCCCCAAATCCGACCTTATGATGGAGGGATGATCGTTGATGAAGATGGTTGGGCCTATGACATTGCCCTGAGGAACTCCTGCAGCGATGTCCTGGGGCTGAGATGATTGGCCTCCAACGATCGCAACCATCTTCCTTTTTGTTAGGTATGACTTAAGCCAGTGGAGAGTTTTCCCTTGATTCCCATTAACTTCAATTTTGCTAGGGCTCTTTGATGCCACGCTTGGTGAAATGCTGCCTTGACGTCAAGGGCAGTTACTCTCGCCTCGCCTCTGGAATTCAGCTCTGTTGTCAATGTTTAGGCCAAGGCTGTAATGAGGTCTGGAGTCAAATGGTCATTGATCTGGTTAACAGGACATTCAAAGTATTTTTTTTTAAAAGACCGGTTCTCACCCAAATCTCAAGGCAGAAATCAAAAAATATACCAAGGCATCCCTCTGCTTATCCTAAGGTGTGAATATCAGCCAGATTGTCACGTGTTCCATGTAGCTGGCAGCGACAGATTGACTTTAACGCTGTCTGTGCTGTGACAAGCAACAAAATAACTATTAAATAGGCCTTTGTGGCGCAAAATTCCAACACCACTTTCCCTGTTAGTTTTCTTGATTTCCAGGTAATAAATCAAGATTGTCACCAGGGCTACCAAATAAGTGAAATACGGTTCTTACTGGTATTTTGGGGGTTACATTCCATAATTCGAACTATTTTTCTGTGACAACAGAAACCAATGCCATTGATTATGATTCAACAAATTTGCAGTGCTTCTCCATTATTAATACCATCTGCATCTACTGCACAGTATACACCAACTTAAATTGTCCACTTTGACATCTACAACTAACACTGAAAAAGAAAGGAACAAAGCTGCCACAAGGCGTCCATTCATTCTGCCTGTACTACTCCATGTGACAGCTAGCATTCCTGCTTCTGAGTCAGAAAATCAGATGAGGTATAAAAAGGCATACTGATGCTCTATCACCTTTTTTCACCCGGCAATAAAAGTTGAAATTACTCCCAAGGACTTGAATACATAATCCAGACTGACATTTCAATGCAGCACTGTTGGAGTTCTTCATTATTGAAGATACTGCCTTTCGGATGAAACATTAAACCGAGATCCTGTCTACCTTTTCAGGTGGATGTGAAAGATCCCATGGTACTTTCCAAGAAGAGCAGGAAGTTCTCCTAGTGTATTGGACAACATTTATCCCTTAACCAACATGACCAAAACAGATTATTCTATACAAAAGAAAAATACCTGTACCGTGGATGCTGGAAATCTGAAATAAAAACAGAAAATGCTGGAAATACTCCAGGTCAGACAGCATCTGTGGAGAGAGAAACCGTTAACGTTTGAGGTCAATGACCTTTCATCAGAGTCTATAACTGGTTATTCATCTTTTTGCTAATTGTAGGAGCTTGGTGCGTGCAAATTAGCAATTGCATACATGACAACAGTGAAACCTAGCTCCATTCATGTTCATATGATTGCTACCTGAGCCTTTCAAAGATTCTAGTGTCTTGATTCCTAAGGGAAGTCTGAAAACCAAATCTAGATAAATCACTTCTAAACTGCAACTTCAATCAGGTATTGCACAAATAAATATATCTTCCTTTAGAATCTCTTGGGACTTGATCTGAAATATTGCTCGTGGAATGCTCTGGTTTAAGCATGTACAGTTGATGTGATCCAGATACGGATCATCAGTAAACGATAGCGGTTCTGATTCTATGTATCATTCCAAAGACATTAACTACTCATCCAAGACATACTATCTCAGACGACCTAAGGAATAAGATCTCATTTCAGTTCATAGGAGGCATATGCTTGCCTATGAGAGCTTTGGTGTTGGGCATTGTGATTGTACGGTGGTTTCCTGACGGAGTTTGCATTCCATTTTTGTTTAGATCAAGAAATTGGAATCTCTAGTTTTTAAATACTCTCCTCCTCACAATTAGATATCCATAGCACTCTGGTTTGTTAAATAGACTATAACATAGAAACATAGAAAATAGATGCAGGAGCAGGCCATTCGGCCCTTCGAACCTGCACCACCATGGCTGATCATGCAACCTTAGTACCCCATTCCTGCTTTCTCTCCATATCCCTTGATCCTATCAGCCGTCAGGGCCATATCCAACTCCCTCTTGAATATATCCAATGAACTGGCCTCAACAACTCTCTGCGGTAGGGAATTCCACAGTAGGGAAAAAGACAATGGCGCAAGGCACGCTGCGGCGGTGGAATCTCGTGGCGGGGAAGCTTGCGCCAAGAGCTGTCCCCCCTCCTGCACAGGTACATCTCCCCAATCTCCACGGTCATCTCCTGCTCCCTTTTGCTGGTGGTGGTGGTGTTGTTGTTGCAGTGTTGGACGGCGCCGCTGGGGGGGCGGTGTCTCCGCGCCGTGGCGCTGCTGAGACGATGATGGTGGTGTCTGTGGCGTCGCTGGCGCTCCTTTGAGTCACGGTTCCCGCTTGACTTCCCCCGGGCGGCCCAGGGCTGGTCGTGCCGGCGCTTGCCTTCGTCCCGTTGCACAGGGCGGCGGGCTTGGCCTCTGTCTCCATCTGCTCCGTCTTGGTCTGCGTCAGGGCAACCGCCACCATGACAGTTGCTGCTGATGGGAGTAACGAATGCCTCTGTCAATTAGAGCTAGTTTTTAACATTTAGTGTTACAATTTGGGCTTTTCCAGATACTTTATCTTGTGCTGAACACAAAAGCTTTCGTGGTGTTACGGTTTGGGCTTTTCCAGATTCTTTTATCTTGTGCTGAACACAAAAATACCTCCCTATGAACTGAAATGAGATCTTATTCCTTGGGTAGCTTGGGATAGTATGCCTTGGGTGAACAGTTAATGTTTTTGGAATGATACATAGCTTACAAGGGAATTCCTAACATGAAAGAAAGACTTCCATTTATATAGTGCCTTTCATGATCTCAGGGCGTCCTAAAGTGCTTTACAGCTAACTAAGTACTTTTGAGGTTAAAAAGATGAAATGCTGGAAATACTCAACAGGCCAGGCAGCATCTGGGGAGAGAGAAACAGAGTTAACATTTCAGATCGGTGATCTTTCGTCGGAACTGGAAAAAGTTAGAGATGTAACAGATTTTAAGCAGGGTCAGAGAAAGGGGAGAGGAGTGGCCAGAGCAAAAGGGAAGGTCTGTGATCGGTGGAAGAGAGGGGTGATTAAATGACAAAAGGTATGACTGTACAAAACAAAAGGAGATGGTAATGGAACAAGTAAAGAAACAAAGGATAAGTCTAGCAGAGGTGCAAATGGGAATGACAGAATCATCTACAGCTGCCATGTGAAAAAATAGCGGTAAAGGTTATGGATTGAAATTGTTGAACTAGATGTTGAGTCCAGAAGGCTACAAAGTGCCTACCCCACCGTAGGTCGAGGCTATAAATAGAGCTGGAGCGTCGGACCCTGGAACATCATGGCGGAGGTGCGGCGAATGAGGATACGGGGCCCAGACGAGCCGAGGGCCCAGGGGCAGCACGGACCTGCCCACACTGCGATATGTGTGTGCACTAGGTCCATGCAATAGAGCAGGTCTCCAATCGTCTTGGTTACTCCTTGCCACTGGATAAAGGGCTAGCTCTGTCAAGCCCGTGTGGTGGCTGATGTGCAACGGTAACCACATGTTAAAAAAATTCATGCACAGGCATGAATTCCACAGGCAGGACTGGAACATGGGGTCCTTCATTGAAACATCTGGCAACTCTCGTGGAAGCAAGTCATCCTCGTTAGAGGGATCGCCTATGATGATGACAAAGTGGCTAATAGAAAGATGAGGTGCTGTTCCTTGAACTTGCGTTGAGCTTCATTGGAACAGTGCAAGAGGCTGAGGACCGAGAGGTCACAGTGGGACTGGAGCGGAGAATTAAAGTGACCAGCGACGGGAAAAGATCGTGGTCAGGCTTACGGACAGAACGTAGGAGTTCCGCAAAGTGGTCACCCAATCTGCGTTTGGTCTCCCCAATATAGAGGAGAAAGCATCGTGCCTCAAGGCATCCATACATTCTGTCTGTTTCATCATAGGCAGTCCTTCGAAATCGAGGCTGCTTCCACTCTAAAACTGAGTTCTCAGGTGAGTCCAATACGGGAATTACAGTCTCTGTCACAGGTGGGGCAGACAATCGTTGAAGGAAAGGGTGGGTGGGGAGTCTGGTTTGCCGTATGCTCCTTCCGCTGCCTGCGCTTGTTTTATGGATGCTCTCGGCGACGAGACTTGATGTGCTCAGCGCCCTCCCGGATGCTCTTTCTCCACTTGGGATGGTCTTTGGCCAGGGACTCCCAGGTGTCGGTGGGGATGTTGCACTTTATCAAGGAGGCTTTGAGGGTGTCCTTGAAACGTTTCCTCTGCCCACCTGGGGATCGCTTGTCATGTAGGCGTTTCGACTAGAGCGCTTGCTTTGGGAGTCTTGTGTCGGGCATGCGGACAATGTGGTCCGCCCAACGGAGCTGGTCGAGTGTGGTCAGTGCTTTGATACTGGGGATGTTGACCTGGTCAAGAACACTGACGTTGCTGCGTCAATCCTCCCAGGGGATTTGCAGGATCTTGCGGAGACAACGGTGGTATTTCTCCAGCGATTTGAGGTGTCTACTGTACATGGTTCAAGTCTCTGAGCCATACAGGAGGGTGGGTATCTCTACAGCCCTGTAGACTATAAGCCTGGTGCCAGATTTGAGGACCTGATCTTCGAACACTGTCTTTCTCAGGCGGCCGAAGACTGTGCTGGCGCACTGGAGGCTGTGTTGGACCTCGTCGTCGATGTCTGCCCTTGCTGATAGTAGGCTCCCGAGGTATGGAAAGTGGTCCACCTTGTCCAAGACTGTGCCATGGATTTTGATAACCAGGGGACAGTGCTGTGTGGCGGGGTCAGGTTGGTGGAGGACCTTTTGTCTTACGGATGTTTAGTGTAAGGCCCATGCTTTCGTACGCCTCGGTGAAGATGTTGACGATGGTTTGGAGTTCAGCCTCTGTGCGCAGATGCAAGCGTCGTCCGCGTACTGTAGTTCGACGACAGAGGATGGGACGGTCTTGGATCTAGCCTGGAGGCGATGAATGTTGAACAGGTTCCCACTGGTTCTATTGTTTAGTTCCACTCCAGCGGGGAGCTTGTTGAGCGTGAGATGGAGCATTGCAGTGAGGAAGATCGAGAAGAGGGTTGGCGCGATGACTCAACCCTGCTTGACACTCATCAAGGACACCGAGGCAGCCCGGGCCCGCTGGCAGGAGCACTTCGAAGATCTCCTTAATCGAGACTCTGCCTTTGACATGAGTGTCCTCAATTCCATCCCGCAGCATGCCACCATCTCAGCAAAATCCCAGCCCTGTACAAGGTAGAAAAGGCCATCAGTCAGTTCAAGAACAACAAGGCATCGGGAGCAGATGGAATCCCTGCTGAGGCACTAAAGTATGGCGGAGAGGCACTATTGGCTCGAATGCATAACTTCATTTCTCATCTGGAAGGAGGAGTGCATGCCTGTAGATCTGAGATGCCGTAATCGTGACCAGCTTTAAAAAAAGGGGACAAGTCCGACTGTGGCAACTGCAGAGGAATCTCCCCGTTGTCGGCCACTGGGAAAGTCATTGTTGGATCCTCCTCAACCATCTTCTCCCTGTGGCTGAGGAGCTCCTCCTGGAGTCACTGTGCGGATTCTGTCCGCTACGGGGCACAATGGACATGATCTTCACGGCGGGCCAACTGCAAGAGACATGCAGGGAACCGCACCAAACCTTGTACATGGCCGCCTTTGACCTCACAAAGGCCTTTGACACTGTTAACCGTGAGGGAATATGGAGCATCCTCTTCCATTTTGGCTGCCCCCAAAAGTTTGTCACCATCCTCCGCCTAGTCAACAACGACATGCAAGCCGTGATCCTGACCAACGATCCCCCACGGACCCAATCCACGTCCGAATTCTGTATGTACTGCTTCATGTGACAGCTTGGCTCTGGTAGCACTCTTGCTTCTGAGTCAGAAGATCAGATGAGGTGTAAAAAAAGCCTACTCGTGCTCTATCGCCCTTTTTTTCACCCGGCAATAAAAATTAAAATTGCCCCCAAGGACTTTAATACATAATCCAGATTGACATTTCAATGCAGCACTTTTGGATGAAACATGAAACTGAGATCCTGTGTACTATGTGGAATTTCCTACCGCAGAGAGTTGTTGATGCCAGTTCATTGGATATATTCAAAAGGGAGTTAGATGTGGCCCTTACGGCTAAAGGGATCAAGGGGTATGGAGAGAAAGCAGGAAAGGGGTACTGAGGGAATGATCAGCCATGATCTTATTGAATGGTGGTGCAGGCTCGAAGGGCTGAATGGCCTACTCCTGCACCTATTTTCTATGTTTCTATGTTTTTCAGGTGGATGTAAAAGATCCCATGGTACTTTTCCAAGAAGAGCAGGAAGTTCTCGTAGTGTATTGGATAACATTTATCCCTTAATCAACTTCACCAAAACAGATTATTCTATACAAAAGTAAAATACTGCAGATGTAGGAAATCTGAAATAAAAACAGAAAATGGTGGAAATACTCCAGATCACACCGGATCTGTGGAGAGAGAGAGAAACAGAGTTGACATTTGAGGTCGATGACCTTTCATCAGATTCTATAACTGGTTATTCATATTGTTAATTGTGGGAGCTTGGTGTAGAGCAGACCACATCGTGAGCAGCAAATGCACTATACTAAATTGCAAGAAGTACAAGTAAATCGCTGTTTCACCTGGAAGGAGTGTTTGGGGCCATGGACAGTGAGAAGGTAAAATGGCAGGTGTTGCATCTTCTGTGCTGACACAGGTGCTGTGGAGAAAAGAAGGGTGTGTTGGGGGTGATTGAGCAGTGCACCATGGAATGGTCCTTTCGGAACAATAACTTTTATTTATGTAGCGCCTTTAATGTAGTAAAACGTCCCAAGGCGCTTCACAATAGTGTTACAAGACAAAACAGATAAATTTGACACTGCGTCATAAAAGAAGAAATTAAGGGAGATGACCAAAAGGAGCAACTTAAAGGAGAGGTAGAGAGGTGGAGAGGTTTAGGAAAGGAGTTCTAGAGCTTAGGCCCCAGATTGCTTGTCTGACATAAGCTGCAATTTCCTTCAGTTAAACATTGGGAAGACCAAAATCATCGACATCGACCCCTGCCACAAACTCCATACCCATACCTCTGATTCCATCACCCTCCCTGGCCACTGACTGGTTGAACCAGACTGCAATCTCTGCAGCCTTTTGGATCCTAAGCTGAGCTTCAACACAAAGATCGCCTACTTTCACCCCTGCCTTATACCATCTGCTGCTGAAAGTCTTGTACATGCCTTTTTAACTCCAGACTCTTTAACTAACTGTTCCAGTGCTCTCCTGGCTGGCTTTCTGTCCCCCACATTTTTAAATTTTAGCTCATCCAAAGCTGTCCGTATCCTGCACCAAGTCTGCTCACTCTTTTTCCTAAATTCCAGAAAGTGGAGTACTTCAAATGGAGTTCCTACTTTTGAGGGACTGACTGATGTGAGCTCATGACGATCTGCCCTGGCTATAGACAGGTTGATATGAACTCTAAGAAAGCACAACATTATTAATACCCACCACAGAACAGATAATCAAAGTCACTTCAATGTAGTTGCCTAGTTAACTTGTTGCCAGGTTGTAAATATTTGTTTATGTACTTCAAGTGGGACAATGTCCATTTCAGATAATGCTTTGAACTAATGAACAATTGTTGTTGTAAATTGTTTGTGTTACGTCGATGTTGTATTTGTTTCTGCTGTCACGATGGTACATGGAAATGAACTCAACTTAAGGATTGTTTCAAACACGTCTAATGTCACAAACGCTTTTAATATAGGTTTTGACCATTTCTTTTTTGCTCTTCTTTCCCTTCTCCTTCTCGACATGAAAGAAGTTTGAAATATTACCAGAAATTACAAGAGAATCATGTATTCTATGATGCAAAAAACTTATTCTGTAAGCTCCCAGGTATTGATTCAAAGTTGTCTCTGCATTTTATTCAGGGAACCTACTTTAAGAAAATAACTTGTATGTAATTTTTAAAATAGAAAAATGCCAAGCACCACAATTCCCTGAAACAATTGGGGATCATGATCAACCAATATGTAAATAAAGCACCGTTTGCAGAATCATCTAGATTGCTGGCAGAAAGGTGATGTGGATGAGTTTCCAAAGGAGCTTCAGCAAAAAAAAACACCCACCATTTTCCAATGTGTTGTTTATAGTATTTTTGACTTTTTCTTATACAAAGGGGACCATGGATTAGAATTTACCTGCAGCAGTTCAAAGAAACTGGAATTGAGCCACTCCACACAGGGAAAATGGTATTCATTGCAAACATAGGAAACACGTTTTTAACTAACACTCAAGTAGTTTTTATTCATTGCACCAAATGAAAAGGTTACTTATGCGGCAGCAATAGCCAAATGCCTGCAATCGAAATGTATCAAGGTGGTCGCAACAAAGGTTTAGTCCTGCAACAATAACCTCTGTGTAATTCAGTGGTTTTAAACAACTGGCTTTAACAATAATAACAGTATTGTCCTTGCAAACTACTGCCCCATCTCCAACCTCCCTTTCCTCTCAAGTCCTTGAACGTCTTGTCGGCCTCCCAAATCCGTGCCCATCTTTCCCGCGACTCCATGTTTGAATCCCATCCTTCTGCCTCTGCCACAGTACCGAAACGGCTCTCATCAAAGTCACAAATGACATCCTTTATGTCTGTGACAAAGGCAAATTATCCCCCCTCGTCCTTCTTGACTTGTCTGCATTGACCACTCTATCCTTCTCCGTTGCCTCTCCACGCTCATCCAGCTGGGTGGGACTGCACTCACCTGGTTCCATTCTTATCTAACTAATCGTAGCTAGAGAAACAGCTGCAACGGCTTCTCTTCCAGCTCCTGCATCTTTATTTCTGGTGTCTCCCAAGGCTCTAACCTTCCACCCCCCCCCCCTCCTATTTCTCATCTACATATTATCCCTTGGTGACATCATCTGAAAACACAGCATCAGTTTCCACATGTATGCTGATGACACCCAGCTCTACCTCTCGACCCCTCCACGGTCTCTAAATTGTCAGAATGCTTGTCTGACATCCAGTTCTGGATGAGCAGAAATTTTCTCCAATTAAATATTAGGAAGACCGAAGCCATTGTTTTCGGTACCTGCCGCAAACTTCATTCCTTAGCCACTGACTCCATCTCTCTCCCCAACATCTGTTGGAGGTTGAACCACACTGCTTGTGTTTTTTTTTTTGACTGTGTGGTGTCTTGTGTCTCCAGTGCTATGTCGGTTCCCCTGTTGTTTGTGGACATCACTTAAGGCACTGGTTAACCCCTCTACCTTTTTTTCAGTATATTATTTTGCTCTGCTTTACATGCTCCTAATTTTCTGGATTTCCTTTCACCTTCGGCATGAAGTTTAAAAAAAGGGGGCAGACAAAAGGCAGGTAACTATAGGCCGGTTAGTTTAACATCTGTAGTGGGGAAAATGCTTGAAGCTATCATTAAAGAAGAAATAGCAGGACATCGAGATAGGAATAGTGCAATCAAGCAGACGCAACATGGATTCATGAAGGGGAAATCATGTTTAACTAATTTACTGGAATTCTTTGAGGATATAACGAGCATGGTGGATAGAGGTGTACCGATGGATGTGGTGTATTTAGATTTCCAAAAGGCATTCAATAAAGTGCCACACAAAAGGTTACTGCAGAAGATAAAGGTTCGCAGAGTCAGAGGAAATGTATTAGCCAGCCAATTCTCGATCCATGCTAACTGAAAGCAGAGAGTCGGGATAAATGGGTCCTTTTCGGGTTGGAAATCGGTGGTTAGTGGTGTGCCACAGGGATCGGTGCTGGGACCACAATTGTTTACAATATACATAGATGACCTGGAAGAGGGGACAGAGTGTAGTGTAACAAAATTTGAAGATGACACAAAGATTAGTGGGAAAGCGGGTTGTGTAGAGGACACAGAGAGGCTGCAAAGAGATTTGGATAGGTTAAGCGAATGGGCTAAGGTTTGGCAGATGGAATACAGTGTTGGAAAGTGTGAGGTCATTCACCTTGGGGAAAAAAAAAACAGTAAAAGGGAATATTATTTGAATGGGGAGAAATTACAACATGCTGCGCTGCACAGGAACCTGGGGGTCCTTGTGCATGAATCCCAAAAAGTTAGTTTGCAGGTGCAGCAGGTAATCAGGAAGGCGAATGGAATGTTGGCCTTCATTGCGAGAGGGATGGAGTACAAAAGCAGGGAGGTATAGGGTATTGATGAGGCCACGCCTGGAGTACTGCGTGCAGTTTTGGTCACTTTACTTAAGGAAGGATATAATGGCTTTGGAGGGGGTAGAGAGACAATTCACTAGGCTGATTCTGGAGATGAGGGGGTTACCTTATGATGATAGATTGAGTAGACTGGGTCTTTACTCGTTGGAGTTCAGAAGGATGAGGGGTGATCTTATAGAAACATTTAAAATAATGAAAGGGATAGACAAGATAGAGGCAGAGAGGTTGTTTCCACTGGTAGGGGAGACTAGAACTAGGGGGCACAGCCTCAAGATACGGGGGAGCCAATTTAAAACCGAGTTGAGAAGGAATTCCTTCTCCCAGAGGGTTGTGAATCTGTGGAATTCTCTGCCCAAGGAAGCAGTTGAGGCTAGCTCATTGAATGTATTCAAGTCACAGATAGATTTTTAACCAATAAGGGAATTAAGGGTTACGGGGAGAGGGCGGGTAAGTGGAGCTGAGTCCACGGCCAGATCAGCCATGATCTTACTGAATGGCGGAGCAGGCTCGAGGGGCTAGCTGGCCTACTCCTGTTCCTAATTCTTATGTATAAAAACCCCACGGGAAAAATAGTTCAACCATGGCTAACAAAAAGTCATTAAAGATAGTATTAGACTAAAGGAACAGGTTTATAATGTTGCTAAAAAGCATAGTAAGCCTGAGGATTGGGAGGATTTTAGATTTCAGCAAAGGAGGACCAAGAAATCGATTTAAAGATAGAGACAATAGAATAGGAGAGTAAACTAGCAAGGGACATAAAAACAAATTGTAAAAGCTTCTGTAGGTATGTATAAAGGAAGAGATTAGCAAAAGTAAACATGGGTCCCTTACAGACAGAGACAGGAGAAATTATAATGGGGAATAAGAAAATGGCAGCGATATTAAACAAATGCTTTGTTTCTGGCTTTAAGGAAGAAGACACAAAAAACATTCTGGAAATAGTGGTGAACCAAGAGTCTAGTGAGAATGAGGAACTTAAAGAAATTAGTATTAGTAAAGAAATAGTACTAGAGAATTTAATAGCACCAAAAACTGACAAATCCACATGACCTCCTGGCCTACTTCCAAGGGTTTAAAAAAAGTGACTGCAGAGAAATTGGATGCATTGGTTTTGATCTTCGAGAATTCCCTAGATTCTAGAACTGTCCCTACGAATTGGAAGGTAGCAACTGTAACCCCGCTATTCAAGAAACGAGGGAGAGAGAAAACAGGGAACTATAGACCAGTTAGCCTGACATCAGTCATAGTGAAAATGCTAGAATCTATTATTAGGGACATGGTAACAGGACTCTTAGAAAATCAGAATATGATTGGACAGAGGGAAATTGTTTTTTTTGAGATTGTAACTAGCAGGGTAGATAATAGGGAATGAGTGGATGTAGTGTATTTGGATTTTCAGAAGGCATTCGATGAGGTGCCACACAGGAGATTATTGCACAAAAGTAGGGCTGATGGAATTGGGGTAATGTATTAGCATGGATTGAGGATTGATTAACAGACAGAAAACAGAGGGTAGGAATAAATGGATCATTTTCGAGTTATCAGGCTGTAACTAGTGGGGTACCGCAAGGATCAGTGCTTGGGCCTTAGCTATTTACTTAGATGAGGAGACCGAGTGTAATGTATCCAAGTTTGCTGGGGAAGGAAAGTAAGTTGTGAGGAGGATGCAAAGAGGCTGAAAAGGGATATAGACAGGTAAAGTGAGTAAGCGAGAACATGGTAGATGGACCACGATCTCTCTCCACTCCTCCGCCACAAACATTTGCCGCACCTCCGCCACGATCGCTCATCACTCCTCCGCCCCGATCACTCGTCGCAAGTCCGCTACGACCTTCCTGCTCCTCTGCTTTACCAGGGCCCCGCCGATGTTCCTGCCCACAGTCAGGGTCCTGCTGATGTCATCCAGTCGCCCACCTCGAAGCTGTCGCACTCTTGTGTCAGCTCGTGCTGGAAGCTGTAGTGGCATGTTCCAGCTCTTTATACTCCTGACCTGCGGTGGTGTTCTCTCGCAGGTCAGGATGGGCCACGATGTTCCAGGGCCCGGCGCGAGACGATAAAGAGAAGGCGAATGAAGGTTCGGGGCCCAGAAGACCAGAGGGCCCAGGGGCAGCACTGGTCTGCCCACACTGCGATATGTGTGTGCACTCCCACGAAGCCAAGTATATCCTTCCGTGGGTAAGGAGACTAAAACGGTACACGGTATTCAAGGTGTAGTCTCGAGGCCCTATATAATTGCAGTAAGTCTTCTTTATTCTTGCACTCCAATCATGTTTTAATAAAGGCTAACATACCATTTGCTTCCCTGATTGCTTGCTGTACCTGCATATTAACTATCAGTGATTCATCTATAAGGCTGCTCTGAATACCAACATTTCCCAATCTCTCATAAAAATAATATTCTGCTTTTCTATTTTTCCGACAAAGCAGATAAAACCGAGTTGAGAAGGAATTTCTTCTCTCAGAGGGTTGTGAATCTGTGGAATTCTCTGCCCAAGGAAGCGGTTGAGGCTAGCTCATTGAATGTATTCAAGTCACAGAGAGATTTTTAACCAATAAGGGAATTAAGGGTTATGGGGAGCGGGCAGGTAAGTGAAGCTGAGTCCACGGCCAGATCAGCCATGATCTTGTTGAATGGCGGAGCAGGCTCGATGGGCTAGATGGCCTACTCCTGTTCCTAATTCTTATGTTCTTATGTACTAGGTCCGTGCAGCAGAGCAGGTCTCTGGTTAACCCTTGCCACTGGATAAAGGCCTAGCTCTGTCAAGCCCGTGTGGTGGCTGATGTGCAACGGTCACCACACGTTAAAAAAATCCATGCACAGGCAGCTTTCACCCCTGGAGTTCAGGACTGGAACATCTGGTCCTTCATTGAAACATCTGTGAACTCATTTGGAAGCAAGTCATCCTCGTTCAAGGGACCGCCTATGTTGATGATGATAGATGGATCATAATGTGGAGTAATGTGAAGATATCCACTTTGTCGGAAAAATAGAAAAGCAGAATATTATTTTATGAGAGATTGGGAAATGTTGGTATTCAGAGCAGCCTTATAGATGAATCACTGAAAGTTAACATGCAGGTACAGCAAGCAATCAGGGAAGCAAATGGTATGTTAGCCTTTATTAAAACATGATTGGAGTGCAAGAATAAAGAAGACTTACTGCAATTATATAGGGCCTCGAGACTACACCTGGAATACTGTGTACAGTTTTAGTCTCCTTACCCACGGAAGGATATACTTGGCTTCGAGGGAGTGTAACAAAGGTTCATCAGGCTGATTCCTGGGATGGGGTGGAATTGTCCTATGAGGAGAGATTGAGAAGACTAGGCCTATATTCCCTTGTATTTAGAAGAATGAGCGGTGATCTCATTGAAACATATAAAATTCTTACAGTGCTTCACAGGGTAGATGCTGTGAGAATGTCTCCCCTGGCTGAAGAGTATAGAACTCGGGGGTCACAGTCTCTGAATAAGAGGTCGGCCATTTAGAACTGAGATGAGAAAAGGCTTGTGAATCTTTGGAATTTTCTGCGCCAGTGGACTGTGGATGCTCAGTCGTTGAGTATATTAAAGAAAGACAGACTTTTGGAAATCAAGGGATATGGGGATAATGCAGGAAGGTGGAATTGAGGTCAAAGATCAGCTATGATCTTACTGAATGGCGGAGCAGGTTCGAAGGGCCAAATGGGCTACTTCTGCTCCTATTTCTTAGTTCTTATGTCCTTAACTTGGCTATTTCAGCATCACTCATAGAGTGTGTGTGTCCATCTATCTTTCCTTCTTATGTGCACTACTTTGCACTTGTCTTTCTACCCAATATATTTAGTCCTACTTGCTCCAACTGGCTCCCCCCAGTTTGGTATCCTCTTCTTTAAATTTGAACGATTTTGGTTGAGTTTCTGAATACAAATCATTGATACAAGTTAGAAAGAGTAGTGGTCCCAACACTGAGCCTAGAGGCATCCCACTCAGTACTCTCCCCTCCCACCCTCAATATAACTTCTCGAACAAGTGCTTATTGTTTTTTTTTACCCATCAGCCAATGTTGTATTATCTGTTCTCAAGATTTACCCTGGATACTCCTAGCTTTGAACTTTATTAATAGCAACACGAGGAATTTTGTCAAATGCCTTTTGGCAGAACCCATGTTATAGTGTTTGCCGCAGTCCATTTGGGTTGTCACTTCCTCAAAGTTGTTGAGGTTGGTCAGTCAGTCAGGCAGGATTTTCTCCTCTGCAGACACGTGAATAATCAAGTTCACTTCGAATAATTGATTCCATTATTTTACACTGAACTGTAGTTACCCATGTCTGGCTATCACCTTTTGAATATGGACACCACAGTATTCCCAGTGTCCATTGAATCCCTCATACCAATTGACAGTGTTGTTTTTTAAAGCTTATCTGAATAGCTTTGATATATAATCAGTTTTTCACACATCCACTGAAGCCTTTGATTAAAAAGTGCTCAGATTATTATTGTTGCATAGTCCCTCAGTTTATGCACAGTTGAACATGAATTAAGCAAGTCCTTGCTTAAGATGATTCATCCTTTCCAGAATAAGCGCACATATATTCTTTCATCTCTTCCTCTACACCGGTGACGAGTGTACAGTAGGAGTAAATTAGCTCCATAACTCAATAATAACTTTTATTTATATAGTGTCTTTAAAGTAGTAAAATGTCCCAAGGTGCTTCACAGCAGTGTTATAACACATTAGATATTGGCAAGAGAGAAAAAGCGGGAGAAGGACATGTAAGAGGTAAAAGGCTCGAGTCTGAATAGCTAGAGATGTTCGTGCTTTTAACCTTTATATGTAGCAACATGAGTAAGTTGCACATCCAGGTAAAATAAAATAGTGGATCACTATGATTCTACATGCTGAAATATGAAAAAGAGGTCCCATTTTCCTTTCCTTTCAATTTTAAACGGAAAATGCCATTTGGATGCATGATGGTTTGTCAGGGCCCGATAGCTTTTTTGGCAGTAATTATCAATTATGACCAATGTTACCTGTAAATTTTTTGTGGGCGCGCGGCCTATTCAAATCTCTGGCCTGCATGAGACCTCCAAACAGTTGTGCGGTTGCGCAGTTTGGAACATTGATTACCATGTCACTAAAAATTCACTTGGTCCTGAATGCACCAGCCCTAACTTTTTATGACTTTTGTGGGGAGCTAGTGGGCAAGTACCCCAAGTTCATGCCACTGCATGTCTTTCAATGGCGGGTCTATTGGCGAGGACTGTTATATCGCACACCCTGTGGAGGAGCAGGTTGCTGTCTGATTTACTCTATAATAACGGTGAGTGCTGATAGCCTCACCATTATTATTAACGAGAAATTCAGGCCAATATCTTTGGGAGGGGAAGAAATTGGCAAAAAAATATCTGGTTTGATTGTAAAAATAATAAGCTATCAATTTTGCGCTTTTATTTGATTTGGTCTGAATCCGTGAAGTTTGTTTCAAATGCTATTTTTAAATCCAATTGTTTAAAGATGCATTACATCAAGTAGATGTTTTTGTCACCAGTCTGTTTCATCTCTGACTGGATGACATCAATTACATTCAAACTCATCTTGTTTGCATTGGTGTTGCCAGGCAATTGTTACTAAGTGTAAAAAAAAGCTTCCAGTAATGCTCAAAGAACGACTCGAAATGAAGCAAATGTACATATTAATTCATATACAAGCATCTGGAAGCAAAGAAAAGATTTTAACTTTTTGGATATTTTAACATTAACAATTGTAAATGTTGAAAAGAGAGAACCTTTTTTGGGTACCAGATGCCCTTCTAGCCTGCACCGCCATTCAATGAGTTCATGGCTGAACATTCAACTTCAGTACCCCATTCCTGCTTTCTCGCCATACCCCTTGATCCCCCTAGCAGTAAGGACCTCATCTAACTCCTTTTTGAATATATTTAGTGAATTGGCCTCAACAACTTTCTGTGGTAGAGAATTCCACAGGTTCACCACTCTCTGGGTGAAGAAGTTCCTCCGCATCTCGGTCCTAAATGGCTTACCCCTTATCCTTAGACTGTGACCCCTGGTTCTGGACTTCCCCAACATTGGGAACATTCTTCCTGCATCTAACCTGTCTAACCCCGTCAGAATTTTATATGTTTCTATGAGGTCCCCTCTCATTCTTCTGAACTCCAGTGAATACAAGCCCAGTTGATCCAGTCTTTCTTGATAGGTCAGTCCCGCCATCCCGGGAATCAGTCTGGTGAACCTTCGCTGCACTCCCTCAATAGCAAGAATGTCCTTCCTCAGGTTAGGAGACCAAAACTGTACACAATACTCCAGGTGTGGCCTCACCAATGCCCTGTACAACTGTAGCAACACCTCCCTGCCCCTGTACTCAAATCCCCTTGCTATGAAGGCCAACATGCCATTTGCTTTCTTAACCGCCTGCTGCACCTGCATGCCAACCTTCAATGACTGATGTACCATGACACCCAGGTCTCTTTGCACCTCCCCTTTTCCTAATCTGTCACCATTCAGATAATAGTCTGTCTCTCTGTTTTTACCACCAAAGTGGATAACCTCACATTTATCCACATTATACTTCATCTGCCATGCATTTGCCCACTCACCTAACCTATCCAAGTCGCTCTGCAGCCTCACAGCATCCTCCTCGCAGCTCACACTGCCACCCAACTGAGTGTCATCCGCAAATTTGGAGATACTACATTTAATCCCCTCATCTAACCCCACTAGTCACTGCCTGCCATTCTGAAAAGTACCCATTTACTCCTACTCTTTGCTTCCTGTCTGACAACCAGTTCTCAATCCATGTCAGTACACTACCCCCAATCCCATGTGCTCTAACTTTGCACATCAATCTCTTGGAGCAGTATTCAAGACTTGGGCTTACTTGAAATAAAATTTCTTGTTCTATTTTAGTAATGCTTATATTTTTTGCTCCTGTACTTGTTTATGTTTCTGTTGTGCTCCACGTGCCCTTGCTGAGAAATGCTTTTTTTTGTCATGTTTTATCCATTTGCATAATGGGAACAGTTGGTAAAATGAACAGTTTTCTTTAATGATTTTAAAAACCTTATTGGGGGAAAATTGCGGTCGGAGGCTTCCTTCGGATGAACGCCTTCGACCCAAAATAAATTTACGAAAATACCTGGTGGTCCCGGAGGGATGTAGTATACCGGTTGGATTCCTCCATTCGCTGTGCAGCATATGGGAACATGTCTTCCAAGTACGTATTCATATCCTGGAATCACATCGGTATGGACATCTAGGGGCCAGATTTTCGGTAGGTTTGCGACCAGGTTTTCGTCGCGATTTGACCCTCCGCAGCAAAAACCCAGGCGGAATCCTCGGGTACCCGTTTGCGGCGGCGCTTCCAAGCATTGCCGGGGAGAGGTGCGCCGACGTGCAACGATGCAGATTGCGTTTGCGTTGGACTTTTGGCACTCTCCCAACCTGTACGCCGGTCCAGAATAGCAACCGGTCAAACCAGTCTGTGCAGCCCTGCCAGCAGCGGTATGTATGAAAACCTGCAAAAAAGGCAAGTTAAAGTTTAAAAAAATTTTTTCAGCAATTCGATAGATAAGGGTCTTGTAATTGTTTTTGGAATTTTTTTTTTTGTTTCTGTTTTTACCCCCTCCCAAGGCCTCTGGCAGCGCTCTCGGCCCCGGACTAAAGTTGCCGAAACTCGCGGTTTGCGCCGCAAATGCTTGTGCAACGCCTCCCTGACCGAGACGTAAAGGCCAAAAGTTCAGGCTGAAAATGGTAGTGAAAAAGGCAAGTTTCACGTATCGCTACCGCTTTTACCGAGAAACCCCGAAAGCCGAAAATCCAGCCCCTAGGGAAAATTGTGGTCGGAGGCTTCCTTTATACAAACTCCTCCGACCTGAAAAAAATCTGTGAAAGTACCTGGTGGTCCCGGAGGAAGGTACGATCCCGGTTGGAAACCTAGATTCGCTGTGCAGCGATGATGACTTCGAGGTACGGACATGTGCACAAGCTGGAGTCACATGGGTCTGGACCAACAATCACTATGCAGTATTCTTATTGATAAAAATGGGAACTCCGTTTGTGTAAGTTCCCATTACTATCAATGAGAAAAAAAATCTAAAACACTTTTTTTCATGTTTTATTATTAATAACTTTTATTTATATAGCGCCTTTAACATAGTAAAATGTCCTAAGGTGCTTCACAACAGTGTTACAGACAGAGATAAATTTGACACCAAGCTACAGAAGAAATTAAGGCAGATGATCAGAAGTTTGTTTAAAGAGGTAGGTCTTAAAGGAGCAAAGAGAGGTAGGGAGGTGTAGAGGTTTAGGGAGGATGTTCCAGAGCTTGGGGCCCAGGCAGCTGATAAAAATAGGGTTAAAAATAAACTTGCCCTAATGTGATTAAATTACATTTTTCTATGTTTTAAAACTCTTAGGCTGGTAAAAGTAGGCTATATGCATGCTTTTACCAGGCATAAGAGTTTGAAGGACATCTGCTGGGCAAATAGCCCAATCTCTGCCTTGTGGATGTCCTTCCTGCGGGGATGCATGCAATCTGTCAAAATAAATTTTGACAGATCGTAAAAGCCGGTTCTCCGTGCATGTGCATCGCCCACCAACAACCAGCATTTGTGAGGCCTCTTTGGGTGCGTGTGCACATCATACACACCCGGGAGGCTGCATTATCTGTCAAGACTAGTGGGAATCTGTCAGTATTTCTCTTTCAACTTAAATTACTTTTTAATTTACCTGCAATTCCTTTTTATAGGATGGAATATTACTTATAACTATTTTGGCATTTTTATATTTAACATTTATTACAAGTAGATACATTGCTTTTTACTGAAGTGTTTTAGTCTGGACAAAGTAATTGCCCATATCACCCAATAACTTGCATTTATGTAAAAAAAAAAAATCCCAAGATACTACAACAACAACCTGCATTTAGATCGCACCTGTAACATCATAAAACATCTTAAGGGGCTTCACAGGAGCGTTATCAAACAATTTGACACGGAGCCACAGAATGATAAATTAGGACAGATGACCGAAAGCTTGGTCAATGAGGTAGGTTTTATGGAACGTTTTAAAGGAGGATAGAGAGGTTTAGGGAGTGAGTTCCAGAACTTAGAGCCAAGGTAACTGAAGGCCAGGCCACCAATGGTGGAGCGACTAAAATCAGGATGCTCAAGAGGCCAGAATTAGAGATTGCGCAGATATCTCGGAGGGTTGTGGAGCTGGAGGAGATTAGAGGTAGGGATGAGCGGGGCCACTGAGGGATTTGAAAACAAGGATGAGAATTTTAAATCGCGTTGTTTAACTGGGAGTCAGTGTAGGACAGCTAGCACACGGGAAATGGGTGCATGGAACTTGGTGCGCGTTAGGACACAGGCAGCAGAGTTTTGGATGATCTCAAGTTTACGTAAGGAAGAACATGGAAGGCCAGCCAGGAGTGCGTTGGGTAAAAAAGGCTTGGATGAGGTTTTAAAAAAAAAAAGGCTTGAATGAGGGTTTCAGCAGCAGATAGCTGGGGCGGATTTGGGTGATGAGATGGAGGTGGAAATAGACAATCTTCGTTATGGCACGGATATGTGGTCAGAAGCTCATTAAAGGGTCAAATATGACACGAAGTTTGCGAACAGTCTGGTTCAGCCTCAGACAAATGCTAGGAAGAGGGATAGAGTCGGTGGCTAGGGAACAGAGTTTTTGGCGGGGACCAAAGACACGGTCTTCCCAATATTTAGTTGGAGGAAATTCTGCTCATCCAGAACTTAGTGTCAGACAGGCAGTCTGATAATTTAGAGACAGCGGGGGGTCGAGAGAAGTGGTGGTGAGGTAGAGCTGGGTGTCGTCAACGTATATGTGGAAACTGGCAATGTTTTCAAATTAAGTCACCGAGGGGCAGCATGCAGATGACAAATAGGAGGGGGCCAAGGCTAGATCCTTTAGGGACACCAGAGGTAATGATGTGAGAAACCATTGCAAGTGATTCACTGGCAATGAGTAGATAGATAAGAATGGAACATGGCGAGTGCAGTCCTACCCGGCTGGATTACAGAGGCAGGTGTGTGTGTAAAATGAGCATGGAACCAGAGGTGTAACCAAAAGTTTGGTCCAAGAGCTAGGTTTGAAGGACATTTTTTAAAAAAGGAAATGGTATCCGACAATCGGTCTGCCCCGCCGGTGTAGAGGCAGTTGCTGAGTCGAGAAATCGTGGAGAGGTACAGCTAGATTGCAATAATCATTGGCTAACAGATGGAAGCTGTGACCCTAGGTCTGTTGATGATGGTCCTAAGGGAAGCATGTAGATGAGGAAAAAGAGAGGGAACAAGGATTGATCATTGGGTGACCCTGGAGGTAATGGTAGTAGGTGGGAAAAGAGGCTACTAGTGAAACTGTTCTGGCTACTTTTGGAGTGGAGTGACCTAAATAAGGGCAGTCCCACCAAACTAGAGAGGAAGTATTGGAGAAGAATGTCATGATCGGTGTGTTGAACACTGTGGAGAGCTAAAGGAGGGATAAAGTGTGTTCATAGAGGTTTCATTTGTGACACTTGTTAGGTCTGTTTTGGTGCTGTTAGAAGGATGGAAGCTGGACTGGAGGAATTTGAACATGGAGTTTCGGGGCAGTGGAACACGGTGCTGGGAGCTGACAACATATTCGAGGACCTTGTGAGATTTTTGATGGGGCTTGGTTGATGAGAATGAAAGGGTTGAGAATAGGTTTGTTGAAGAGGGAGTGTGACAGCATAGGAACAGGAGTAGGCCATTAAGACCCTAGAGCCTGTTTCGCCATTCAATGAGATCATGACTGATCTGTGACCCAACTCCATATTACCCACCTATAGAAATTTACAGCGCGGAAGGAGGCCATTTCGGCCTATCGTGTCCGCACCGGCCAACAAAGAGCTGCACGGCCCTCGGTCAGCAGCTCTGAAGGTTACATATAAACCAATGAACAATGGCGGAAAGGTAAAGAGCACGCAGCCCAACCAGTCCGCCCTACACAATTGCGACACCTCCTACACTAAAACATTCTACATTCCACCCCAACTGGAGCCATGTGATCTGGGAGAGGCAAAAACCCAAAAACCAGAAATAAATGCTTTGGCCCATATCCCTTAATATCTTTGGTTAACAAAAAGCTAACAATCCCAGATTTAAAATTAACAATTGATCTAGCATCAATTGCTATTTGCAGAAGAGAGTTCCAAACTTCTACTACTCTTTTTGTGTAGAAGTGTTTCCTAATTTCACTCCTGAAAGGTTTGGCTCTTAATTTTTAGACTGTGCTCCCTCGTCCAAGAATCCCCAACCAGCGTAAATAGTTTCTCTCTATCAACACTATCTGTTCCCCTTAATATCTTGAAAACTTCGATCAGATCACCCCTTAACCTTCTAAATTCTAGGGAATACAACCCTAATTTGTGTAATGTTTCCCACGTAACTTAACCTTTTGAAGTCCGGGCATTATTCTGGTAAACCTATGCTGCACTCCCTCCAAGGCCAATATATCTTCCCTAAGATGTGGTGCCCAGAATTGCTAACCGTACTCCAGGTGCGGTCTCACCAGGGTTTTGTATAGCTGCAGCATAACCTCTACCCCCTTGTATTCTAGTCCTCTAGATATAAAGGCCAGCATTCCATTAGCCTTTTTGATTAATTTCTGATTTAATGTTCATGACATTTTAATAATCTATGTACCTGGACTCCCAAGTCTCTTTGGCCATTCACCATTTAGAAAGTACCCTGTTCTATCCTTTTTAGGTCCAAAGTATATGACCTCACATTTGCTTACATTGAAATCCATTTGCCAGAGTTTTGTCCATTCACTTAATCTGTCAATATCCCTTGGGAACTTTATGCTTTCATCTACACTGCCTACAATCCCACCTATCTTTATTTCATCAGCAAATTTGGATATATGACTTTCTATGCCATCATGTAAGTTAATAAATAATGAATCGTTGAGGCCCCAACACAGATCCCTGCGGGACACCACTAGTCACATCCTACCAATTAGAGTACCTACCCATTATCCCTACTGTCTGTCTCCCTGCCGCTCAGCTAATTTCCTAACCAGGTCAATAATTTGTCCTGAATTCTATGGGCTTCTACCTTCAATAACAGTCTCTTATGTGGGACTTTATCAAATGCCTCTGGAAGTCCATATAAATAACATCCATAGACATTCCCCTGTCCACTTCTTTAGTCACCTTCAAAAACTCAGTCAGGTTTGTCAGTCATAACCTACCTTTTACAAATCCATGCTGGCTGTCTCTGATCAACTGAAAATGTTTGAGGTGTTCAGTCACCCTATCCTTAATTATAGACTCTCATCATCATAGGTGATCCTCGAACGAGGATGACTTGCTTCCACACCAGAAGGAATGAGTTTGCAGACGTTTCAATGAAGGACCCGATATTCCAGTCCTGAACTCGAGGGGTGGAAGATGCCTGTGCGTGGATCTTTAAAAAGTATGGTGACCGTTGCACATCAGCCACCATACGGGCTTGACAGAGTTTGGCCTTTATCCAGTCTTCTAGCAATATCCTGACAACAGATGTTAGGTTAACTGGTCTATAATTCCCTGGTTTCCCTCTCTCTCGCCATTCTTAGTTTTGAAGGGGAAAAGGGGTAGTGTCGGAGGAGGACGAACCATTGATACTAGTAATAGTTAATTGAATATGTGTTGAGTTACTCTTCTTTTCTATTTATAGGTTATAAGGACCACTGGTTTTTTGAAAGGACTGTATACAGAGTTTGAGATGAAATCTGATAATGTAAAGGTAAGTGGAAAGTAATTGCATACACTGAAGAGTTTATATTGTCATGTATCTCACTACTGTATATAACTGTATCTTACCATGCTATACATAACTGTAACTAGATATGACCTGTAACCACAAGCATACTTCACCACCAGGGGTGCACTTGCAGGAGACACTGCATACCTGTTCCACACAGGTATATAAAGGCAGGTCTCCGGCAAGTGTGGCACTCGAGAGCTGTGAAATAAAAGTGCAGGTCCAGAGTGACCTTGACTTCAGTATGTGCCTCGTGTAAGTCTGTACTGCAGGGTCAGGACTTTATAGTGGTGACGAGTTACGGGATCACAGAATCCACAGAATGGCTACCAACGGCTCAGATGAGAAATACAACACTGGAGACAATTGGGAGGACTCTGTAGAAAGGCTCCAGCAAAGCTTTGTAACCAAAGACTGGTTGGGCGATGATAAGGCAGACAAGAGAAGAGCCCATCTCTGGACCAGCTGTGGCTTGAAAACATACACCTTAATGAAGGACCTGCTGGCAACCGAGAAACCAGCAAGCAAGTCGTTTGAGGAGTTGAGCACACTGGTGAGAGACTACCTGAAGCCAGCGAGCAGCCTACACATGGCCAGACACAGGTTCTACAACTGTAGACGCTGTGTGGGCCAGAGCATACCCGACTTTGTGGCGGAACTTCGGAGGCTGGTTAGTTTATGTGAGTTCTCCGATGAACTAAGGAGCGAAGTACTGAGAGACTTTTTTATTGAAGGAATAGGCCACGCAGGCATATTCCGAAAGCTTATAGAGACCAAGAACTTGACCCTAGAGACAGCAGCACTGGTTGCACAGACATTCTTGGCAGGAGAAGAAGAAACGAGGTTGATCTATACTGCGGGTACGACAACTAATGAACCATCAGAACAAGAGGTTCACAGCGTGAAACAAGCCGCAACCCCCACACACAGACAAAGGCAGGAGAGCAGGCCTTCAACAGCAGGCAGTGGCGCCAGAAGCCATCAAGGGCCACATGAACGACTGTTCACACCTCATCAACCCACAGTGCGAGCAATCGACTACAGACGAGAGAAGCTCAAGAGAGATCAGCCAGACGCAGCTCATCCTTCGGAAACAATGGAAGCGGTCTGTGCTGGAGATGTGGGGGAAGGCACTCAACAAGGGGGTGTCGATTTCAGTATGCTGTTTGCAGAAACTGCAACTATACAGGGCATCTGGCCCACGTGTGCAGAAAAACAGCAGCTTGGCTGGTATACGAATCGGAAGGGTCGGAAAGCGGACCAGAAGGCGGTGGGGACCGAGGTACAGCGGGTCAACACGATCAATGGCCACTGCTCCTACAACAAGATTCCTCCAATAATGATGAGAGTCCTACTCAACGGGATACCCGTCAACATGGAACTGGACACTGGAGCTAGTCAATCTCTCGTGAGCGTCCAACAATTTGAGCAGCTGTGGCCGCTCAAAAGCAACAGACCAAAACTCACAAGGATCGACACCAAACGAAGGACTTATACCAAAGAAATCATCCCACTCCTTGGCAGCGCCATGCTTTCAGTCACACACAAAGGGACGGTGAACCGACTTCCCCTGTGGATTGTCCCTGGAGATCTCCCAGCACTGTTGGAGAGAAGCTGGCTGGCAAAACTAAATTGGAAATGGGATGATGTTCACGCCATGTCGTCAGAAGAACGGACTTTCTGCTCAACAGTTCTAAGACGTTTTGAACATCTCTTTCAGCCAGGTGTGGGCACCTTCAAAGGGGCTAAAGTTAGAATCTACATCACACAGGATGCCAGACCGGTCCATCACAAGGCTAGAGCTGTGCCTTATGTGATGAGGGAAAAGATTGAACACGAACTAGACCGGCTTCTGCGGGAAGGCATTATCTCACCCATGGAATTTAGCAGCTGGGCAAGTCCCACCGTCCTGTCATGAAGCCTGATGGATCCGTACGAATCTGTGGGGATTACAAGTCTACCATAAACAGAGTCTCCCTACAGGACCAATACCTGCTGCCCAGAGCGGAGGACCTATTTGCCACATTGGCTGGAGGAAAACTTTTCTCTAAACTAGATCTTACATCTGCGTATATGACGCAAGAACTGACCGAGTCTAAGCTACGCACCACCATCAACACACATCGAGGCCTTTTCATGTACAATCGATGCCCATTCGGCATCAGGTCGGCAGCTGCTATATTCCAGCGCAACATGGAGAGTCTGCTCAAATCCATCCCGGGGACGGTTGTGTTTCAAGATGACATACTCATCACGGGCAGGGACACCGACTCACATCTCCACAATTTGGAGGAAGTACTAAGTTGATTGGATCGGGTAGGCCTAAGAGTTAAGAAATCCAAGTGTCTGTTTCTCGCGCCCGAGGTTGAATTTTTGGACAGAAGGATTGCCGCTGATGGAATCCGCCCAACAGAGTCCAAAACAGAAGCAATTCGTCTGGCACCCAGGCCCCGGAATGTCTCAGAACTGCGCGCCTTTCTCAGCTACTCAATTACTTTGGGAACTTTATGCAGAACTTGAGCACGCTGCTGGAGCCTCTCCACGTGCTACTCAGAAAGGGGTGCGATTGGGGCCCAAGAATGCGCCTTCAATAAGGCACCCAACCTTCTATGTTCCAACAGTGTTTTAGCCTTTTTTGACCCAGGTAAAAAGCTTGTTCTTACAAGTGATGCGTCAGCGTACGGGGTCGGGTGCGTTTTACAGCATGTCAATGATGCGGGTAACTTACAACCCATTGCTTATGCCTCCAGGTCACTTTCGCGGGCGGAGCGCGGGTACAGTATGGTTGAGAAGGAGGCGCTCTCGTGCGTGTACGGTGTCAAAAAGATGCACCAATACCTTTTTCGGGGCCAAGTTCGCGTTCGAAACCGACCACAAACCCCTCGCATCCCTGCTATCCGAGTGCAAGGCAATAAACGCCAATGCCTCGGCGCGCATTCAGCGGTGGGCACTCATGCTGGCGTCTTACGACTACACAATAAGGCACAGACCAGGCACAGACAACTGTGCCGACGCGCTTCGCAGGCTACCCCTGGCGACCATGGAAGGGTCCGATGAACAGGACTGTGAGATGGTCATGGCAATCAATGCCTTTGAATGCACAGGTTCGCCCATGACGGCTCGCCAAATCAGAGCCTGGACGACCAGTGACCCCACGTTATCCTTAGTCAAAAGATGTGTTTTAACTGGTGACTGGGCAGAGGCTCGCGATGCCTGCCCCGAGGAGATCAAACCTTTCCATAGGCGCATGCATGAACTATCACTACAGGCACACTGCCTGATGTGGGGCAGCCAAGTAGTTATGCCCTTGCGAGGCATAGAGGCGTTTGTTCAGGAGCTCCACCGCGAGCATCCGGGGATCGTCCTTATGAAGGCCATAGCCAGATCCCACATCTGGTGGCCTGGCATTGACGCGGACTTGGAGCTCTGCGTCCGGCGGTGCACCATTTGTGCCAAACTCAGTAATGCCCCCGGCCCACCAAACCGTGTTCGCGGGTGCATGTAGACTATGCGGGCAAAATGTTCCCCGTAGTCGTCTGCATTTTCAAAGTGGATCGAGTGCACGATTTTAAACTCGAGCACCACCTCCACCACTGTGGAGAGCCTTAGAACCATGTTTGCAACGCACGGAATTCCTGACGCATTGGTCAGTGATAATGGTCCGTGCTTCACCAGCGCAGAATTTCAAGATTTTATAGTTGACCACGGCATAAATCACATTACGACAGCACCGTTCAAGCCGGCCTCCAATGGCCAGGCGGAGCGAGCAGTGCAAATCGTTGAACAAGGTATACTAAAAATCCAAGGTCCCACGCTGCAGAGCCAACTGTCGCGACTGCTGCTGGCATACAGATCTCGTCCGCATTCGTTGACTGGGGTTCCCCCCGCGCAACTATTGATGAAACAGACCTTAAAGACTAGGCTCTCGTTAATCCTCCCAGACATGCATGAAATTGTTGAGGCAAAGCGCCGGAAGCTAACTGAGTACCATGACCGAAATTCGAGGGGGAGGTGGAATGAGATAGGGGACAAAGTGTTTGTGCTAAACTATGGCAAGGGTCCCAAATGGCTTGCAGGGACAGTAACAGGCAAGGAAGGAAACGGGCTACTGGTTGTACAAATGGACAATGGCCAAACCTGCCGGAGGCATGTAGACCAAGTAAAAAGTAGATTCACCAACAACACTGCAGAACCAGAGGCAGACTACAATGTGGAACTCTCACCACACCTGGTGGACAGACAGAGGGAACAACCTGAGGAAAGGGCAGTCTCAACAGACAGCCCAGGCGAGATGCCAGCAATCACACCGGAAGAAAAACAGGCACCAAGGCAACAACTGAACCACAACTAAGACGCTCCATGCGAGAGTGTAGACCACCTGAGAGACTGAATTTATAAAGACAATAAGACCTTGGGGGAGGGTGATGTCATGTATCTCACACTACTGTATATAACTCTATCTTGCCATGCTCTACATGATTTGTAACTAGATATGACCTGAAACCTCAAGCATACTTTACCACCAGGGGTGCACTTGCAGGAGACACTGCATACCTGTTCCACACAGGTATATAAAGGCAGGTCTCGGGCAAGTGTAGCACTCGAGAGCTGTGAAATAAAGGTGCAGGTCCAGAGTGACCTTGGCTTCAGCATGTGCCTCGTGTAAGTCTGTACTGCAGGGTCAGGACTTTACAGATATAGTGGGCTGTTAGGACAAAATTGTTGAATTAACCCTCTAGGGCAATATAATTGACATGAGGGTTAATTCACCAATCCCACATTCCCAGTGGAGAGCTGTGTGGGAAGAAGATGGGGCTACAACATTGCAATGCTGATCACCTCTCCTATAGTGCCACACAGAAGCTTATTAGCAAAAATGAGAGCGCGTGGAATTAACTTGGTTTGGAAATTGGTTGGGAGGTAGGAGACAGTGGAGATAAAGGGTATGTACTCAGATTGGCAGGATGTAACAAGTGGTGTTTCCCAGGGATATGTTCTGGAGCCTCAACTTTTCACTATATTTATTAATGACTTGCATGAAGGGATAGAGAGTTGTATATTCTAGTTTGCACATATCACTAAATTAGGATGGACAGTAAGTAGTTCAGATGGGAGCAGGAAGTTGCAAAGGGACATAGACAGATTAAGTGAGTGGGCAAATCTATGACTGACAGACAGTGGGCAAGTGTGAGGTCATCCACTTTGGACCCACGAAAGATAAATTGGAATATGTTCTAAATGGTGAGAAACTGTAAAGCAGCAAAGAGATTTGCGAATCCTAGTATACAAATCATTTAAAGCTAATAGACATAAAGCAATCAAAAAGGATAATGGAATGTTGGCCTTTATCTCAATCCCAGTTTCAATTCTATCGAGCCTTGATGAGACCTTATCTGGAGTACTGTGTTCAGTTTGGGCACTGCACCTTGAGAAGGATATATCGGCCTTGGAAGTGGATGGAGTGCAGATTCATCAGAATGATACCAGAGCTTGGAGTGTTAAATTCTGAGGACAGGCAGCATTAAATTGGTTTGTATTCTCTTAAGTTGAAAAGGTTAATGGGTGATCTAATCAAAGTCTTTTAAAATAATAAAAGGATTCAGTAGGGTAGATACAGAGAAATTAATTACTCTGGTGGGAGCATAATCTTGAAATTAGAGCTGGACCATTTAGGAGAGAAAGCACTTTTTCACATAAAAGGTAATGGAAATCTGGAACTCTCCCCAAAACGCAATGGATGTTGGGTCAATTGAAACTTTCCAGACCTGATATTTATGTATTTTTGCGGAGCAGAGGTATCAAGGGATATGGAGCCAAGATAGGCAAATGAAGTTCAGGTATAGATTAGCCATGATCTAATCGAAAGGCGGAATAGGCTCAACCGGCTGAATGGCCTACTTCTGTTCCTAGGTTTATCTGGTGGCCAGCAAAGGATGCACATCTACAAGTAGTATGGAGTAGGGGAATGTGAATCCAAATGCATGCTTCCTGTCACATACATAAATGGGTTTCAGGTGCATGGGAGTTTAGTTAGTCCTAGTATTCTGAATATAATAATAACAGGTCTATTATAAATCAGAGTCTGGATACTATTGCATTGAAATACAAAAGCAAGGCAGAACCATTTGCCATACGCCATGAGTTGTGAATTGCCACACACAGCTGGACAATTTGTGCTGCTCCACCGTTGGCCTCATAAAAACGGGAGCTTGCCGTCAACCTCCCCATGATTGTCAAGAAATTGTTGGATTTGTGCTGCAAGTACAAATCAATCTCTCTGCAGCCATTTAGGGCTGGTAATTCATGTTATAAGGACCCTGTTAATGATGTAATTTAAGGTCCTGACCAATATCCCTCCTTTTTTTTGTACTGAGTGGACCATAAACTCCTTTGAGTGTGACCTTTTCGTCCATGGGCAACTTTTACAACAACAACTTTTACCAACAACAACAGCAGCCACTTAAATGCATATATACATGAATGCGATATTGCCACCTCACCGTCTCAAATCATGGGACAATCAGACAAGGTTTGATACAGGTTTAACATAACCTCTCTGCTTTTGAATTCTATTCCTCTAGAAATGAACCTTGGTGCTTTATTTGCACTTTTATGGCATTTTTTTAACCTGTGTTGCTACTTTTAATGATTTGTGAATATATACTCCACACCCCTTTGCACCTCTACTCCATTAGATTCTTCTTGTTCAAGGAGTAAGTCTCCTTATTCCTCCTACCAAAATGCACCACCTTAACTTATCTATATTGAAATTAATTTGTTATTTACATACCAATTCTGCAAGTTTCTTGATAGAATTAATTAAAAGCTTTTAGTTCATCATGTACAAACTATTTAAAAAAAAACTACTTGTCAGAAATGACAAGGATATAAAAGAAATGCATAATACTTCAGAAACGTTACTCAGTTACCTGGTTATGCATTGACAAACAATCCAAAAACCAAGAGTGAACTGAAAAAGGCACATCTATTTGTGCAATTAGTATTAATTTTAAAGTTGTCAATGTATTAGCCCACCCCTCATGTCACTATAGCAATGGCTGAACAAGCAACAGGAGCAGAGGCTTTTCTGGTGCTGACGTGCTGTACGGCCACATAAGTGATTAGAATATTAATCACAATTCAACCAGATAGCCAACAAATATAAAGTGCTGTAGTCTTTAGAATTGAACAAGAACGCGTATCTATATTTTCAACGTCAATCACTTCCATTAATAAACATTGTCTTTTTGAACCAGCGCACCCTCATGTAACATGTCAGAAATGCAGCACTTATTCACAAATGCAGAAAAATACATACACAATTTGTGTTACCGAATTAAAAACAAAAAGCAGGAAAAGCTATGATTTAGTAGAAATAAACATTCCTCTTTCTTCCAGGACAGGAGAACCAATCAGACTGACTTGGAAATGTTTACTAATATAGTGACGTAAAGATGTTAATTTACGAATTTTGCTTCTAATGTTTTTCTCTCAAAAATTCTCCAATATTAATCCCTGCTCTTGTCATGCAAAGTTGTTGAATTATTTTAGGTATTTTGTAATTGAGCAGCGGGAAACAAACTTCATTGTATTCTCAATTTTTAATCTATTTCAAACATTTATACCAAATTCGAATTCTACATTATCAGTTTAATCAAAGTATTTTCTGTATCTTTGTCAATAAGCAAATAATAGTTTCTTCTAAAGTAGCTTCCTGGAATGTTTATACATCATTACATAACTCTTGTTACTATTAATACTCCACTAAATGTTTAAGAGGATATCTATATTTACATTATTCCTGGGACTTGTTCGGACTTAAAACGACAGACAAAATAAAATAGATTGTGTTTTTCCCCTTTTTTGGTTCTCTTCCTAAATAAATGTCTTAATATATTTTTTTAAAGTAATAAATAACTCCTGCAAATTCTCGCCTGCCCTCCCCCCCCCCCCCCAACAGTAAGGTTTGTAAGCTACTCACTTTCACTGTCATTCAAAATCAAATATTGAGAAATTTCAATTTTAAAATGTTTTAAGCAATTCAGAGCCTCTTTGAAAGCATTTGGACCAGTTGAAACTTGTTTAGATAAGGGGAAAATTGTTTTTGCTTGTTTCTTCCAAAATCAAAATTTAGGTTGGGGGCGGGGCGGGGGGAGGAGGGCGTGTTTTTAACATTTATTTTTCTACGTTCATTAAGAATCTTTAAATTCTTACAAGACTCATTGCAACTTTGACAAAAGATGTTGCTCCAAGTTTTTCTTTCCCTCTTCAAAGCTGTCATTAAACATACAACATAAAATAATAAAATTAACCCTAATTCTAAACGGAGCTCATAAGCAAGTGAATAAAGTGGTTAAACTCCCAAGAAGGCAATGAGGTTATCTTTCCCCAGCCTTAGCGATGAATTAGGATCAGTTGTTTCCTATTTTTGTGCTATTGTTCCCTCTGTCTTCCACTTTGAGATAGAAACGGGGGTACAAACTTTTTCTCCACTTTCATAACCTGTATCTCTCTTCCCCCTCTGTCTCTCTCTGGAGCACGCAGGTGCACTTTTTAATTGCATCCCACAACTCGTTCTTTTGGCCCGCAGGAGCGGGTTTCGGCATTGGAAACATTTTTGGCGCCTGTGCACTGGAACAATTTCGGGACCTGCGCGCTGGAACCCGCTAAAGGCCTGACCCTGAGCCACGAGGTACTGAATGCGAACTCTGATTATCTACACAACCATTTCTGCGGCCTTCTGCACATGCGTGCGATATCCCAGAGCCACGCATGTGCATTGCAACGTGGCTACATTTTCTTCAGCTCCGTGGGAGAACTGGCTGTGGGGAGAAAGAGCGACGGGGTGGTGGTATGGAGAGAAAGCGAGCGAAAGGGCGACGTTGAGGGAGAGAGAGAAACACTGGGGAGGGAGAGAGTGTGAGATAGACTGACACACACACACACACACACACACACACACACACACACACACACACACACACAGACACCGAGACACAGGAATGAGAGAGATGGGGAAGAGACACTGGGGAGAGGGGGAGAAAGAGAGACACTGGGGGAAGGAGGGAGAGACAGACGTGGGTGGGGGGGGGTGCGAACAGAGCGACCTGGGGGGGGGGGGGGAAGAGCGAGAGAGAGACGTAGAGGGGGGAAGAGAGAGGGCCACGAGGATGGAGAGACAAGGGGGGAGGGGGAGGGGTAGAAGAAAGAGACAGGGAAGAAAGCGAGAGAGACACTGGTGGAAGAGAGGGTGAGAGAGAAACTGGGGGGGGGGGGGGAAGAGAGAGAGAGACGCGAGAGAGACGGGGGGAGAGGGAGACTGGGGGGGGAAGGAGGAGAGGGAGACTGGGGGTGGGGGGGAAGAGGGAGTCTGCCGGGGGGGGGGGGGGGGGTTGGGGGAGAGGAGAGGGAGTCTGGAGGGGAGAGAGCGAGAGGGAGACGCACATGGCGGGGGGGGGGGGGGTAGAGGGAGCGACTGGGGGAGATGGATGGAGAGAGATTTGGGGGGGGGGGGGGGGGAAGAGTGGTGGAGAGAGAGACTGGGGGAGCGAGAGAGAGACCGGGATGAGGGGGAGGGGGGGAGGGGAGAGAGACTGGGGGGAGAGAGAGAGAGAGACCGGGATAAGAGAGACTCAGGGGAGCAACGAGTGAGAGCGTGAGACAGACTGGGAGAGAGCGGGAGAGATCCTGAGGGGGGAGAGAGGGAGCTTGGTTGGAGCGAGAGATATACTGGGGAAAGAGAGAGAGCGAGAGAGATATACTGGGGAAAGAGAGAGAGCGAGAAAGATATACTGGGGAAAGAGAGCGAGCGAGAGAGATATACTGGGGAAAGAGAGAGAGCGAGAGAGATATACTGGGGAAAGAGAGAGAGCGAGAGAGATATACTGGGGAAAGAGAGAGAGCGAGAGAGATATACTGGGGAAAGAGAGAGCGAGAGAGATATACTGGGGAAAGAGAGAGAGCGAGAAAGATATACTGGGGAAAGAGAGAGCGAGAGAGAGATATACTGGGGAAAGAGAGCGAGAGAGATATACTGGGGAAAGAGAGAGAGAGAGATATACTGGGGAAAGAAAGAGAGAGAGAGAGAGATATACTGGGGAAAGCGAGTGAGAGAGAGAGATATACTGGGGAAAGAGAGTGAGAGAGAGAGATATACTGGGGAAAGAGAGTGAGAGAGAGAGATATACTGGGGAAAGAGAGCGTGAGAGTCACATACTGGGGAAAGGGAAAGCGAGCGAGAGAGACATACTGGGGAAAGAGAGCGAGAGTGATATACTGGGAGAGTGAGAGAACGAGCGAGTGTGGGGGGGTGGGGGAGGACGAGTGAGCGAACGAGTATGGGGGGGGCGAGCAAGCAAGTGTGGGGGGAGGGCGAGGGAGTGAGTGAGTGTGGGGGGAGGGCGAGGGAGCGAGTCTGGGGGGAGGAACACAGGAGAGGGAGACGCTTTATATGGATAGAGACACCGGGGGGAGAGCGAGCGAGCGACTGGGAGGGAGGGAGAGCGAGCGAGCGACTGGGAGGGAGGGAGAGCGAGCGAGCGACTGGGAGGGAGGGAGAGCGAGCGAGCGACTGGGTGGGAGGGAGGGAGAGCGAGCGAGCGACTGGGGGGAGGGAGGGCGAGCGAGCGACTGGGGGGAGGGAGGGAGGGCGAGCGAGCAAGCGACGGGGGAAGGAGGGAGGGCGAGCAAGCGAGCGACTGGGGGGAGGGAAGGAGGGAGAGCGAGCGAGCGACTGGGGGGAGGGAGGGAGAGCGAGCGACTGGGGGGAGCGAGGGTGGGCAAGCGACAGGGAGGGCGAGCGACTGGAGGGAGGGAAAGAAAGCGAGCGACTGGGGGGAGGGAGGGAGCTTTCTCTCCATACCCCTTGATCCCCTTAGGCGTGGGGGCCACATTTAACTCCCTTTTGAATATGTCTAACGAACTGGCCCCAACAACTTTCTGTGGTAGAGAATTCCACATGCCCACAACTCTGAGTGAAGAAGTTTCTCCTCATCTCGATCCTAAATGGCTTACCCCTTATCCTTAGACTGTGACCCCTGGTTCTGGACTTCCCCAAAATCGGGAACATTCTTCCTGCATCTAACCTGTCCAATCCCGTCAGAATTTTATGTGTTTCTATGAGATCCCCTCTCATTCTTCTAAATTCCATTGAAAACAAGCCCAGTTGATCCAGTCTTTCTTCATTTGTCACTCCTGTCATCCCAGGAATCAGTCTGGTGAACCTTCGCTGCACTCCCTCAAGAGCAAGAATGTCCTTCCAGATTAGGAGACCAAAACTACACACAATATTCAAGGTGTGGCCTTACCAAAGCCCTGTACAATTGTAGTAAGACCTCCCTACTCCTACACTCGAATCCTCTTGCTATGAAGGCCAGCATGCCATTTGCCACCTTCACCATCTGCTGCACCTGTATGCCAACCTTCAATGACTGATGTACCATGACACCCAGGTCTCATTGCACCTCCCCTTTTCCGAATCTGTCACTATTCAGATAATAAGCAGCCCTCCTGTTTTTACCACCAAAGTGGATAACTGCACATTTATCCACATTATACCACATCTGCCATGTATTTGCCCACTCACCTAACCTGTCCAAGTTACCCTGCAGCCTCTTGGCATCCTCCTCACAGCTCACACTGCCACCCAGTTTAGTGTCATCTGCAAACTTAGAGGTATTACACTCAATTCCTTCATCTAAATCATTAATGTATATTGTAAATAGCTGGGGTCCCAGCACTGAACTAGTCACTGCCTGCCATTCTGAAAAGGACCCGTTTATTCCTACTCTCTGCTTCCTGTCTGCCAACCAGTTCTCTATCCACGTCAGCACATTACCCCAATACCATGTGCTTTAATTTTGCACACCAATCTCTTATGTGGGACCTTGTCAAAAGCCTTTTAAGAGTCTAAATACACCACATCCACTGGCTCCCCCTTGTCCACTCTACCAGTTACATCCTCAAAAAATTCTAGAAGATTTGTCAAGCATGATTTCCCTTTCATAAATCCATGCTGACGTGGACCGATCCTGTCACTGCTTTCCAAATGCGCTGCTATTACATCTTTAATAATTGATTCCAACATTTTCCCCATCACCGATGTCAGGCTGACCGGTCTATAATTCCCTGTTTGCTCGCTCCTTTTTTAAAAAGTGGTGTTACATTAGCTACCCTCCAGTCCATAAGAACTGATCCAGAGTCGATAGACTGTTGGAAAATGATCACCAATGCATCCACTATTTCTAGGGATACTTCCTTAAATACTCTGGGATGCAGACTGTCGAGCCTTGGGGATTTATCGGCCTACAATCCCACTAATTTCCTTAACACAATTTGCAGTCTAATAAGGATTTCCTTGAGTTCCTCCTCGCGAGACCCTCGTTCCACTAGTATTTCCGGTAGGTTATTTGGTTTTGTCTTCACTAAGGAAGACACAAAGTATTTGTTCA